>NC_048567.1:13309876-13547376 GCF_013265735.2 Oncorhynchus mykiss | reverse complement strand
TGTAGCCAGGTCTGAGGAGGAGAGGAGTGGAGTGGAGTGGAGTGGAGTGGAGAGGAGAGGAACCATAGTGTAGCCAGGTCTGAGGAGGTGAGGAGTAGAGTGGAGTGGAGAGGAGAGAAACCATAGTGTAGCCAGGTCTGAGGAGGTGAGGAGTGGAGTGGAGTGGAGTGGAGTGGAGTGGAGTGGAGAGGAGAGGAGAGGAGAGGAGAGGAGAGGAGAGGAGAGGAGAGGAGAGGAACCATAGTGTAGCCAGGTCTGAGGAGGAGAGGAGAGGAGAGGAGTGGAGTGGAGTGGAGAGGAGAGGAGAGGAGAGGAGAGGAGAGGAGAGGAGAGGAGAGGAGAGGAGAGGAGAGGAGAGGAGAGGAACCATAGTGTAGCCAGGTCTGAGGAGGAGAGGAGAGGAGTGGAGTGGAGTGGAGTGGAGAGGAGAGGAGAGGAACCATAGTGTAGCCAGGTCTGAGGAGGAGAGGAGTGGAGTGGAGTGGAGTGGAGAGGAGAGGAACCATAGTGTAGCCAGGTCTGAGGAGGAGAGGAGAGGAGAGGAGTGGAGTGGAGTGGAGTGGAGTGGAGTGGAGTGGAGTGGAGAGGAGAGGAGAGGAGAGGAGAGGAGAGGAGAGGAGAGGAGAGGAGAGGAGAGGAGAGGAGAGGAGAGGAGAGGAGAGGAGAGGAACTTAGCAAAAAATATTTGTTTGTTTTCGGTGAACATACGGGCTGCATGCGTTTTACACTGATTTCAAGAAAGATAAAAGGGGGAATATCTACTCAACAAAGTTCCAAGCGGTAAGCACCCAACACTCATTGATGAGGGCACCACTGCACCTTCCCTTCCCATACCAGCCCCCCTTAGTGTAGACCTGCCGGGGTCTGGAGTGGGGTTGGCAAACTTCCTGCAACAACGCTCCATTCTCCTCCACTGGAACAGCCGCTAAATGAGAGAGAGGGAAATGGTCATAGTATAGATGAGTGTATTGACTGAGTGTAAAAAACATCAAGAACACCTTCCTAATATTGAGTTGCACCAGCAGCCCCCCAATAAGGGATCATAGCTTTCACCTGGATTCACCTGGTCAGTCTATGTCATGGAAAGAGCATAATGTTCATGTTTTGTATACTCAGTGTATATCTCCCTCCCTAACCTATCTCTAAAAGAAGGTATCATTCTTCATGCTCTTGCGTTTTATTATCTTTATTTAACTAGGCAAGTCAGTTAAGAACAAATTCTTATTTTCAATGACAGCCTAGGAGCAGTGGGTTTACTGCCTTGCTCAGTGGCAGAATGACATTTTTACCTTGTCAGCTCTGGGATTTGATCTTACAAGTCCAAAGCTCTAACCACTAGGCTACCTGTCACCCCAGGCATTGCATAACTGTCTCACAATGCTGTAGATACTGTGTATTACAGTCTTACCTGCACACCCCAAAGCCAAGGCCAGCAGTAGCAGCTTCATCATGTCTTGGTCTCTGTATTAGACTCTGTGTTTAGTCTGTGGTTCTTTTCTACCTGTGTATCTGTGTCTCTAGCCTTTAGATCTCTGGGAGTTGACTGCCTGGGCTGCACCTGTGCTTGGTTTTCCTGGCACTTCTCTCATGTCTGTAACTGGCAAGGTACAGTGTGACTGTAGGCCCCCATTCAATCAATTACAGATTTTTTTGTAATATATATTTTTTTATTGGACATACAAATGTAGGATCTTAATTTGAGACAGTTTTCTAAAGCAAGAAAACAATCCTGCAGTAACAGGACATGTGAATTATAATGTGGATTTTAATTAATGGACATTTTTGTAAGGGTTGATACAGGGAAATTATGGGAAAATCAAGTCTGAAATTTCAAAGTGGAAATCGAAAAGAAGCCTTTTTAAACCTTAAATACACAACAAGCTCTCCTGCAACAAGGTGATCAAATTAAGATCCTACATCTGTATAAGAGCAAACAATTTACAATTTTGACATAAGTACAAATATGTATTTTTAAATTATTAAAACAACAAAAACAAACAAACAGAACAAAAAACTTAAGGCCCTTTAATTTAAAACACATATTGTCCCTTTAGAGTGAGACGCATGTGTTGTTCTTTGTAATACAGGTGCTATGTCCTTTTACTGTCACCATTGGGAAAAAAACAAACAAGAGAGATAAGGCTACTCATTTCATTCCTATCACTTGAAGTACATTTTTCACTGTGATGAAAGTACTCCGTGTGCTCTACCATTACGTAACTCTTTGTATCAATGTGCAGTGCCCTCGTTTAGTAATATCAAGTGAGGCTATTCATTAACTGTGGTTTGATTACTAACAGAAGGCAACCATGTGGTCTCGTGAGACAGAGAAAGTTGTGAGAGAATTGGGAAATCAAGATGGGGAAACGTAGGTACTCAGAAGAAGCCTACTCAGGGATTTGAGGTATTTAATTTGAATACATTTTGAGTCCGTTTGAATGAATCTTAGATTTAGGCTACATCAGATTGGCCATATCCCTGCTGGTGTATCACCACCCTATGAAGAGATGAACTAACAGTTCAAGATGTTCTTCTCTGTGGTCTTGTAGCTCCAGGCTCTTACATCTTCAGTGAACATGATCATATTTGAGCTAAAATTTATTATTTCTGTCTGTTTCAAACCAACCATGAATAGCTCACTTCAAACCTTTCTGAGATCAGAAACCCAGAGGACACCCTTTATTCCCACTAATTTAGAAACTCAGAGGACACCCTTTATTCCCACTAATTTAGAAACTCAGAGGACACCCTTTATTTCCACTCATTTAGAAACTCAAGCTCTGGTTGAGAACCTGTCTGTCAGAAACAGTCACAGGAATCTGTGTTTTCTTTTTCCTCTATATGACCTGCTTCTATTACTCAGAGGAGAGGCAGTTGACTCAGTGTTAGGTGATAGTTATGTACAGTAGGCATTGTGAGACTCCATATTGTCCATATTGTAAACTCTGAGACATGATGTACAGATGAAGTCGGAAATTTACATCTTAGCCAAATACATTTCAACTCAGTTTTTCACAATTCCTGACATTTAATCCTAGTAAAAATTCCCTGTCTTAGGATCACCACTATTTTAAGAATGTGAAATGACAGAATAATAGTAGAGAGAATTATTTATTTCAGCTTTTATTTCTTTCATCACATGAGGGTGGGTCAAAAGTTGACAGACTCAATTAGTATTTGGTAGAATTGCCTTCAAATTGTTTAAACTTGGGTGAAACGTTTCGGGTAGCCTCCCACAAGCTTCCCACAATAGAGCTGGTGTAACGGAGTCAGGTTTATAGGCCTCATTGCTCACACAAACGCTTTTTCAGTTCTGCCCACAAATGTTCTATGGGTGTGAGGTCAGGGCTTTGTGATGGCCACTCCAATACCTTGACTTTGTTGTCCTTAATCCATTTTGCCACAACTTTGGAAGTATGCTTGGGGTTATTGTCCATTTGAAAGACCCATTTGCAACCAAGCTTTAACTTCCTGACTGATGTCTTGAGATGTTGCTTCAATATATCCACATACTTGTCTTTCCTCATTATGCCATCTATTTTGTGAAGTGTACCAGTCCCTCCTGCAGCAAAGCACCCCCACAACATGATGCTGCCACCCCCGTGCTTCACGGTAAGGAAGCCTCCCCCTTTTTCCTCCAAACATAACGATGGTCATTACAGCCAAACACTTCCATTTTTGTATCATCAGACCAGAAGACATTTCTCCCAAAAGTACGATCTTTGTTCCCATGTGCAGTTGCAAACCAAAGTCTGGCTTTTTTATGGCGGTTTTGGAGCAGTGGCTATATAGATACTTGTGTACCTGTTTCCTCCATCATCTTCACAAGGTCCTTTGATGTTGTTCTAGGATCGATTTACACTTTTCACACCAACGTACGTTCTTCTCTAGGAGACAGTACACTTCTCCTTCCTGAGCGTTATGATGACTGCGTGGTCCCATTGTGCTTATACTTGCGCATTACTGTTTGTTCAGATGAACGTGGTACCTTCAGGCGTTTGGAAATTGCTCCCAATGATGAACCAGACTTGTGGAGGTCTACAATTGTTTTGCTGAGGTCTTGCTGAGATTTCTTTTGATTTGTCCATGATATCAAGCAAATATGCACTGAGTTTGAAGGTAGGCCTTGAAATACTTCCACAGGTACACCTCCAATTGAATCAAATTGTGTCAATTAGCCTATCAGAAGCTTCTAAATCCATGACATCATTTTCTGGAATTTTCCAAGCTGTTTAAAGGCACAGTCAACTTAGTATATGTAAACTTCTGACCCACTGGAATTGTGATACAGTGAATTCTAAGTGAAATAATCTGTCTGTAAACAATTGTTAGAAACATTACTTGTGTCATGCACAAAGTAGATGTCCTAACTGACTTGCCAAAACTATAGTTTGTTAACCTCTCTTGGGTAGGGGGCAGTATTTTCACGTCCGGATGAAAAACATTCCCAAAGTAAACTGCCTGTTACTCAGGCCCAGAAGCTAGGATATGAATATAATTGGTAGATTTGGATAGGAAACACTCTGAAGTTTCTAAAACTGTTAACATTATGTATATGATGTCTATTATGTCTATAACAGAACTCATATGGCATGCAAAAACCTGAGAAAAATCCAATCAGGAAGATGGAAATCTGAGGTTTGTAGTTTTTCAAGTGATTGCCCATCCAATATCCAGTGTAAATGGGGTCAGATTGCACTTCCTAAGGCTTCCACTAGATGTCAACCGTCTTTAGAACGTTTTTCAGGCTTCTACTGTGAAAGGGGAGAGAATAAGACCACTCACAGTAAGTGGCTTAGCTGAAAGCCATGAGTTGTTTATCGCGCGCGGCCGTGAGCTCGAGCTCCTTTCCCTTTCCTTTCTAATGACAACGGAATTGTCCGGTTGGAATATTATTGAAGATTTATGATAAAAGCATTCTAAAGATTGATTATGTACATCGTTTGACATGTTTCTATCAACTTTAATGGAACTTTTTTGACTTTTCGTCTGGACTTAGTGCCCGCTCTTTGTGCATTTGGATTAGTGAACTAAACGCGCAAACAAAAAGGAGGTATTTGGACATATATATGGACTTTATCGAACAAAACAAACATTTATTGTGGAACTGGGATTCCTGGGAGTGCATTCCGATGAAGATCATCAAAGGTAAGTGAATATTTATAACACTATTTCTGACTTTTGTTGACTCCACATGGCGGGTATCTGTATGGCTTGTTTTGGTGGCTGAGCCCTGTACTCAGATTATTGCATGGTGTGCTTTCGCCGTAAAGCTTTTTGAAATCTGACACAGCGGTTGCATTAAGGAGAAGTTTATCTTTAATCCTATGTATAACACTTGTATCTTTCATCAATGTTTATGAGTATTTCTGTAAATTGATGTGGCTCTCTGCAAAATCACCAGATGTTTTGGAGGCAAAACATTACTGAACATAATGCGCCAATGTAAACAGAGATTTTTGGATATAAATATGAACTTTAACATATATGTATTGTGTCACATGAAGTCCTATGTGTGCCATCTGGTGAAGATCATTAAAGGTTAGTGATTAATTTCTCTATTTCTCCTTTTTGTGACACCTCTCTTCGGCTGGAAAATGGCTGTATGTTTTTTGTGACTAGGCGCTGACCTAACATAATCACATGGTATGCTTTCACCGTAAAGCCATTTTTGAAATTGGACACTGTGGTTGTATTTACAAGAAGTTTGTCTTTGTCATAATACTTGTAGGTTTGAGGAATTTAATTATGAGATTTGTTGTTTGAATTTGGAGCCCTGCAATTTCATTGGATGTTTGTCAGGTGGGACGCTACCGTCCAACGTACCCTAGAGTTAACAAGACATTTTTGGAGTGGCTGAAAAACAAGTTGTCTCCAGCCTAAGTGTATTTAAACTTCCGACTTGAACTGTACACATAACCATACTGAGGTCACAAACCTGTGGGAGATATGCATGAACATATCCTACGTCTCTCAACTTTGTCTGATAATAAAACACAAAGTGCAATGATCGTACTGATTCATATGAATAATGCTCCTCAAGAAACACATAGGGTTTACTGGTTTTCTACAAACGCATGTTTTTATTTAAAGATACGTTGACATAAAAAAAAACATTTAAAGAAGGATTTTCCTACTAGCACTGACTTTGCTGATAGCTACTTTATTATACTTGCTACAACTGTGATATGTGGTTGTCTCACCTAGCTATCTTATGATGAATGCACTAATTGTAAGTTGCTCTGGATAAGAGCATCTGCTAAATGACTAAAATGTCAAATGTTGACATTAAATAATACTGTATTTCAATCTACACAGACTCCAGGGGGACGTCACCGAGGGTTGGAGGTCTGGTGAAGCTGATCAGAGGCTCCAGGATGAGAGAGTAGGGGCCCACAGCTGCAACGCTCTCCTCGCCAAGACATTTTGAGTACATTGGGGACACAGAGGGAAACAAGGAAGGGTCTTTACTGTTGGTATAAGATGTGGTAGACCTGGTCCTGCAGGATGCCGGAATAGGTCCTCACCACCATGCTGGTATCAACAAAGGCATTCCTGATGGACACAGACACATGAACAATGCATTAACTGTCAGCCTGCTATCTTGACCTGCTGTTCCGTTCGTGTGTGTGTGTGTGTGTGTGTGTGTGTGTGTGTGTGTGTGTGTGTGTGTGTGTGTGTGTGTGTCCGTGTGTGTGTCTTACTTGGCCTTCTCCTCCAGCTTCAGACCCTTGATGCTGTCCAGCCAGCTAGAGGCGGTGCTGATGGATGTTTCGTAGTAGCTCTCGACGGCGCTGGTCAGATTTTCCAGGGTTCCCTGCGCTCCATCAGCCTCGGCAACATCAGCGGCCGGTTCCTCAGGCGTACCCTCCTCAGCTTGCCTAGGCAGACGGAGGCCCTGAGCATCTGGAAGGGGAGGGTTAGGGTTAGGGATAGAGGGTCAAGATGGTTGGTTGTCAGTCAGTCAGTCAGTCAATGTTGCCGCTCGAGGTGCTCTTATTTGCAGCCTGGAGTGTTTAATGTTTCAAATCAAATCAAATCAAATCTTATTGGTTGCATAAACATATTTAGCAGATGTTATTGTGGGTGTAACAAAATGCTATTATGATAAAGCAACCTTCTGGGATGCACAGTGAGGCTGCAAAAAACACATCCTGGAACACCACCAGTTGGTCAGTCAGTTAATCAGTCAGGGTCTTGGCTGTGTACTTACTGAGGCCCAGAAGAGTGAAGAGCACAGTGATGACCAGAAGCTTGTTCATGATGTCACTCAGATCTGTGTGCAAAGCAAACATCTTGGTGAGGGTCAGATAAACCATTCATCAACTTGTCCACTAGTCAGCATCATTTCCTCTTCCTTTTCAGCTCTGCTCTTAGCCTGATCTCATCTCAGCTTCATCTAATCTCTTCTATTTTATCTCAAACATGTCTCTAACTGTAACAGCAGATTTCCTCCTCTTCATCTGAAGAGGAGTAAGGATCGGACCAAGATGCGGCGGGGTAAGGGTTCATGACGAATTTTAATAAGAAAAGCCTGAACACTATGAAATACAAACGATAACATGAAATAAACCAAACCGAAACAGTCCCGTGTGGCACAAACACTGACACAGGAAACAAACACCCACAAACCAAGTATGATTCTCAATCAGAGACAACTAACGACACCTGCCTCTGATTGAGAACCATACTAGGCCGAAACAGAAACCCAACCTAGAAACACAAAACATAGAATACCCACCCAACTCACGCCTTGACCATACTAAATAAAGACAAAACAAAGGAAAATAAAGGTCAGAACGTGACACTAACAGGTTTCCAATGACTAAGGTAAGGCTATTCTGAGGTTGTTTTCAATGACAATGAAACTAGAATTTCTCTGGGTTTGTATCTCACTACGATGCAGCAGTCCACATACATATGCAGGACCTTACTGTGAAAAAAAACAGGAAATGTGAATTGTTATGTGGATTATAATTAATGGACATTTTTGTTGGGGTTACTACATTTTTAGTTAGCAAATCAACTCTGAAATGTTAAATTGCTAACTTTAGAAGCCTTTTTAAATCTTGAATATACTACACGTTTCCATTTAAATGTCTGTAACAACAGGGTGATCAAATGAAGATCCTACATCTTTATAGACATGCCATCATTTATTTAGTTATTCTGTTCAGTTGGAACTCCTCTCAATACTCTCTACTTGATCTCTCCCAGAGAGCATTTTGTCCGAGATGGCGAACCAAAAGATTGTGAACCAAACGAACATGGCTGTACTTACTGTTTCTCCTCTCCATACTGGGTGACAGGAATGAATAGCAGGCAGTAGCTGAGAGGCAGCAGTGAGCTAGCCTGTATATGTATATATATATATATGAGTGGGGATGTATTGACTTGTCGTTCTCCGAGCCAAAGTGCACTCCTCTGACATAAACACCCACTGTTCAGGTGTTTGTGTATGTGATAAAGAAAGTGAGAGAGAGGGCAGACAGGGTCAAAGATGGAGATGCTACGACAATAACATGTTCATAATTTGTTGATTTAGTGTCATTTGAGTTTAGTGTAGGGAATCTGTGTATTTGCCAATCCAGCTGTTTTGAAATGTAACAGAACAAGTTATCCTGATTGGTTTTGATTGGGTACTGGTTGATTTTTATTGGTCTTTTTAAGTCAGTAGAGTAACCCATTCTTATTACATCTTGTGTTCATATTACAACCCCCTACCACCACCACCCTCTACCTACCCCCCCCCCCCCCCCCCCCCCCCCCTTGCCTAAGCACACAGTCCTAAGTCTAGATCATCATTGACACGTCGGTCTGGTTACTACAGGCTAGCACAGACCCCACTGCACACAAATGGTGATGGTAAACTAAGACAAAGATTCACCAAGTGGTGCTGGTAAACTATCTGTCAATGACTCACTACCAGTGGAAGTTAATGATGGGGCAGCATGATCTGTTATCACTGAATATCTCATGTGAAGCCCAGTGCTGTAGCTGTGGGCTGTTTAAACTGCATCATCCACATCTTCAGGTGTATTGTGATGAATCTGCTATGATCTTTTAGCTAAATCCTCCTAATAACCTGTCCTGGCTGTGTGTGAGGTCAAGTGCATTTTGTACATTTCCAGTATTATGTTACATTTCCCATGTTAGACAAGATTGGTTTAACAGAGGAGTTCAGCGTATTAGATGTTTCCTCACCCTGAAAGGGTTTATGGGCCAGGAGAAACTGTAATCCATGCTTCTGTTTTCTTTTAAAAGACACTACAAACTTAACATTAAGTTGTGAAATACTGAACTTTGCCTTAATATGGAAAGCCTATTTTTTTTTGTATACTAAACTTAGTGCTGTGTAAACACTCTAGTCACCTGATTCCCTGTCACACGTCAGGTTGTTTTGTGCCCTGTCACTTTGACCAGGTCTCTGGTAGGTGGTGGGTGATAAGCTGAAGGGACAGGCTGGTATGCACCTAATGTCTTGACATTTGTAAATCACTTTGAGATTTGCTGTAAAATGAAAAGTGTTGACTGAATAGAAGATATTAATAAACGAGTTGACATAGCAAGGGAACGGACAAGGACAGAGTAATGCACATTTACTTAGATCATCTGTAGCACTAAAGCAAAAACTTCCTGACCATATCCCTTCTCACCGATCATTGGTCGAATGGGGAGGGTTGTGCCCTTGATCATTATCCAATCTGTTTGGCGTAGAATTAGCTTTTGGAGTGAGATTGAAGATTGAACTCATTAAACATATTTTAATTGGTGTGACTTATTTATTGAATTATTAATTTAGGCCCTTTATTTAGCCAAGTAGGTTATGAAGAACATATTCAGCTACATAGCGACCTGGCAAGAGGGTGCAGTGAAACAGGGCAGACATGTAATAGTTGCACTTTGTGATTGACCACCCACACAGTACAGTATGTATGAAAAACATGTTGGACTTGTGTGACTCAGTTGCCCAGTTCAGGAAACTTTGTTCTATCCCTCCTCTGTACTCTACTATTCTGTACAGTTCTGGAATGTTCTGTTCTGGACTGAACTGAACTGTTCTGGACTGTTCTGTCCTATTCTGTTCTGGACTGTTCTGTACTGTTCTGTTCTGTACTATTCTGCACTGGTCTGTAATCTTCATCATACAAATCTGGGAGATATGCATGAACATATCCTACAATACACAACTGAACAAACTGGTTAAACAGACTCATACAACTGAATCATGCTCCTCAAGAAACACATATGGTCTACTGTTTTCCTGCTATTCATGTTTTTATTTCAAGATCATTTGTTGACGTAAAACAATACAGTATTTCAAACTGTTCCAGATGTGCCTGAAGTCTGACGTCAGAGTCATTTGAGTCGACTGCACCACTGGGTGCCACTATAATTTGACATGTGTTTCTGCCCTACTGGGTTTCCGGTGGTGAAACACTAGGGCTCTTTTCTTCATTCATAATGGAAAGGTTCTGTGTGCAGTCTGAGGTGAACCTAAAGAGAGTAGGGACCCACAGCTGTGACAGTCTCCTCACCAAGGGACTTTGAAGATGCAGAGGGAAGCAATGAATTATATTTACTGTTGGTGTAAGATGTGGTAAATCAAATCAAATCCAATTGTATTTGTCACATACACATGGTTAGCAGATGTTAATGCGAGTGTAGCGAAATGCTTGTGCTTCTAGTTCCGACAATGCAGTAATAACCAACGAGTAATCTAACCTAACAATTTCACAACAACTACCTTATACACACAAGTGTAAAGGGATAAAGAATATGTACATAAAAATATGTGAATGAGTGATGGTACAGAACGGCATAGGCAAGATGCAGTAGATGGTATCGAGTACAGTATAAACATATGAGATGAGTAATGTAGGGTATGTAAACATTATTTTTAGTGGCATTGTTTAAAGTGGCTAGTGATACATTTTTTACATAGGTTTTTCCATTATTAAAGTGGCTGGAGTCAGTATGTTGGCAGTATGTTGAATCTGTGTATTTTCCAATGCAGATAGCTCTATTGAAATGTAACAGGACAAGCCATACTGCTTGCTGATTGGTTTTGATTGGGGACTGGTTGATTTTTTGGTTGTTCTCTGAGTCAAAGTGCACTCCTCCGTTCAGGTGTTGATGAAGAGAGTGAGAGAGTGGGTCAAAGATGGATATGCTATCCCCACATCATTTCAACATGGTGAATTGGATAAAAGTTGGTTGATACGTTGATCAATAAGATTACAACCTATTTTCACAGATTCAACAATACGTTATCACTATGATTTTAACCATCTAAAAGCACATGCAAATTCCAATGTAAAATCGATGTCAGATTTTTGGTTTAGTTGTCACCTAAATGTGTCATCACTGTGCTTTCAACCATTTAAAAGCACAACAGTTCAAATGGGAATTCAATGTCAGAAATGTTATACAGCAACTTCAAGGTGCTACACATAGGATTTTCTATTTAATATTTGCATTGTAACTTCAGAAAATGTCTGTAATAGTGGAATGATAGTGTTTCGAAGGGACATTTGTTTTGAATGCAGCCTAGTGCTTGGTGAATTGCAACAGCACTAGGCTGCATTCAAAACAAATCTCCCCTCACCTCATCCCATGGTGGAGACTCACGCTTGAGCCTTTTACTTTCCGTTTTGGTCCACCAGCTTCAAACAGCTGTAAAAAAAAATACAAAAATGTTTTATTGAAAATATATTTCACAGTGTCTGTTACTTGAATTCTGTGAGGCATTTATTTGGGCTGCAATTTCTGAGGCTGGTAACTCTAATGAACTTAACCTCAGCAGCAGAGGTAACTCTGGGTCTTCCATTCCTGTGGCGGTCCTCATGAGAGCCAGTTTCATCATAGCGCTTGATGGTTTTTGCAGCTGCACTTGAAGAAACTTTCAAAGTTCTTGAAATGTTTCGCATTGACTGACCTGCTCTATGCTCCAAGATGGCATAGCAGTCAGACGTCTTTTGTCCTTGTCTTGTCGTGTCCCGTATATGTATATATATACAGTGCCTTGCGAAAGTATTCGGCCCCCTTGAACTTTGCGACCTTTTGCCACATTTCAGGCTTCAAACATTAAGATATAAAACTGTATTTTTTTGTGAAGAATCAACAACAAGTGGGACACAATCATGAAGTGGAACGACATTTATTGGATATTTCAAACTTTTTTAACAAATCAAAAACTGAAAAATTGGGCGTGCAAAATTATTCAGCCCCCTTAAGTTAATACTTTGTAGCGCCACCTTTTGCTGCAATTACAGCTGTAAGTCGCTTGGGGTATGTCTCTATCAGTTTTGCACATCGAGAGACTGAAATTTTTTCCCATTCCTCCTTGCAAAACAGCTCGAGCTCAGTGAGGTTGGATGGAGAGCATTTGTGAACAGCAGTTTTCAGTTCTTTCCACAGATACTCGATTGGATTCAGGTCTGGATTTGACTTGGCCATTCTAACACCTGGATATGTTTATTTTTTAACCATTCCATTGTAGATTTTGTTTTATGTTTTGGATCATTGTCTTGTTGGAAGACAAATCTCCGTCCCAGTCTCAGGTCTTTTGCAGACTCCATCAGGTTTTCTTCCAGAATGGTCCTGTATTTGGCTCCATCCATCTTCCCATCAATTTAAGCTAGCCTGAAGCTAACCAGAAGCTAATCAGAAGCTAGTTAGCTTCTTTACTGGCTAATCGTTAGTATTCAGCTAACCACGGTTTGTGGTCATCAGCTATCCTTTAGCTCGAAAATCTATCGGCAGTTTTGTACGGGGCGGTTCGGACCGGAACGTACCGGACCAATTTTTCTCTCCATGTCCCCAGATTTCAACCGCTAACTCTGGACATTTATACCTGGATCTCGCAGCTAGCTAGCTGCTATCCGTGTGACTATCGGCTTACGTCGATTCCGGAGCAAACATCAATTATTCCGAAGATGGCCAGCTGAAGAGTTCCATCAGACATTCCTGGGCTACAATCACCTATCCGGACCCGTTTTACTGCCAACGCGGAGCCCCACCGGGCCTTCACAGCTGGACTACCGATGTTATCTGCCCGAGGGGGTTATCCGGCTGGCTCCTCCGTCGCGACATTACCTGAACGCCCATTTGCGGTCTGCTAATCGTTAGCTGTCTTATCGGCTGCTATCTGAATAGACCCATCGGACAATTTATTATTATTATTTTTTGTTTTTTCTTGGGCCTCTATAACTATATCTATTGTTTGTTTTTTTGCGAATTGGATTGATCCCCTCTACCACACGGAACCCCACTAATCCTACCGACGGAAACGCACAAGGTGGCTGAAAACAGACCTCCATCCTATGCTAGCTTGCTACCGATGGCCCGGCTAGCTGTCTGAATCGTCGTGATCCCAACCAACCTCACTACTCACTGTACCCTTTTGATCACTCGACTAAGCATGCCTCTCCTTAATGTCAATGTGCCTTGTCCATTGCTGTTCTGGTTAGTGTTTATTGGCTTATTTCACTGTAGAGCCTCTAGTCCTGCTCACTATACCTTATCCAACCTATTAGTTCCACCACCCACACATGCGATGATCTCCTGGTTTCAATTATGTTTCTAGAGACAATATCTCTCTCATCATCACTCAATACCTAGGTTTACCTCCACTGTATTCACATCCTACCATACCTTTGTCTGTACATTATACCTTGAAGCTATTTTATCGCCCCCAGAAACCTCCTTTTACTCTCTGTTCCAGACGCTCTAGACGACCAATTCTTATTACTTTTAGCCGTACCCTTATCCTACTCCTCCTCTGTTCGTCTGGTGATGTAGAGGTGAATCCAGGCCCTGCAGTGCCTAGCTCCACTCCTATTCCCCAGGCACTCTCTTTTGATGACTTCTGTAACCGTAATAGCCTTGGTTTCATGTTAACATTAGAAGCCTCCTCCCTAAGTTTGTTTTATTCACTGCTTTAGCACACTCTGCCAACCTGGATGTTCTAGCTGTGTCTGAATCCTGGTTTAGGAAGACCACCAAAAATTCTGAAATTTTCATCCCAAACTACAACATTTTCAGACAAGATAGAACTGCCAAAGGGGGCGGTGTTGCAATCTACTGCAAAGATAGCCTGCAGAGTTTTGTCCCACCCTTCTCAGTCCACACCCACTTTCCTTTTGTCTTTCCCGCCCTTCTCAGTCCACACCCACTTTCCTTTGTCCACCAAGCCGTCATATCGGCTTAGCCCACTAGGGAACCTCCCCTATCATTTCCTTGTAACCATATCTACTGTTTGTTTGTTTATGTGTTTCTGTGATTATTTAGTTAATTAGTAAATACATTATTAAGATAATTGGGGTATGGATGATACATAGTAAAGGCTGGGTTTGTGCAGATAACCAACAATTTACAGAGTTTGGAATGAGACTAACGTGAGGTACAAAACACCTGTTTTTATAGGTTATTATTGTGTATTTACCATGCTACCATTTAACTCTTAAATAATGAATAATGTTAATAATTACATAACTGGTCATTTCTTTACCCTAAAATAAAGTGCTACCATAACTTCTTAATAATAAACAATTAAGCAGTTTGATCAACATTTCTCACTTGTGGTACTTAAAGAAAAATGTGGTTCATGATATTATTATTCATATGGATGAGTAAAAATGTTTTTGTACCCATATTAAACAGGATGCACAGGTATCAGTCGAGAGTTTCAGCTTTCAGATCTTTATTGAACACAAACACACACACACACACAAACTCCTGTTAGAGTATCAAACACATAGTTATATACATGCACAATGTTGAATGAATGTTAAAGCTCTTTCGAGATGTCAATCTTCCTATCTACCATGTTTTGACTTTCGTTTCCCTATGAATAGTCATGTCTAGGAAAGTGTTGACATAGAAAACGGGAGGGGATGCGTTTTGCATTGTGCATTTCTCTTCTCAATCACCTTGAGGTATTTCCCCCCTCTAGCATTTAATACATGTATCAGGAGCACAGCTAAAGCAGAGCCAAGCCCTGTGTGGAAAGGTACAAGCGTGTGGGGCGGTCCGATGCGACGGAGGCTATCTAGGGCTCATTCCTCGGCGGGTAGGACTTTGTCGAGGTAAACCTTGATGGAGGTGATGGCCTCGTCCAGGTAGGTGCCGACATGGGGGCGCACATAGTGTCCGTACAGACCCAGGCCGGCCATACGGGCCTTGTCCACCAAGGGTGCTGCTTCCTGGGCCAGACCACTGGACAACACACACACAGAGACAGGAGGAGATGTCAGTGATGTTATAGGTTAACATCCTATGTGTCTGGGTTAAAATACATGTGTTTTTGAGTGTTTTTTTAATTTAATTTTTATATCTGTTTATTGGAGTATTCTGAAATACACAGCCCAAAACAAGTACTTTTATTTGAGTATTTGAATGGTTATTTAAGAACTAAAACAAGTAGCCTTCCAAATTGTATTTGAAAGCATTTCAAATACCTGGGTTAAATGCATGGGATCTGATCCAGTGTATTTAAGTATTTTAAAATACTTTGCAAGTGTATTTCCAAGTATTTGATTTTTCAAATAAAGATGATCTGAATACTTGTTTTGAAATGTAGTGAAATGTAATTGAAATACCTGAAATTGTATTTTAAGTTCTGATGTGTCCACTGGTTAATAGAGAATGGTAAAATATCTAGTTAACATGTTGATAGGTATGAAGGGCCAATATCTAAGATCCTATAATAATTTGAAATCCTATTTCAAAGTTATGGGCAGATAGACTGAAGAACTGACAGTAAATCAGACAAACGGATAGACAGACAAACAAGCAGGACAACAGGACATTGACAGACTGACAGACTGACTCAATGCAGGGTTTGGATCGACGCGACAAGTTAAATTGGTTGTGTCGCGGTGGGGCACTCACGTTCCGATCTTGACAGCGCTCAGGAATTTGGGGTTGCCCTGCAGCTCCTCGATGTAGTCTTTGGCAGCCTGGCCGTGGCCCTGGCCCAGGTTCTCAGTCATAGGCCCCACAGCAGCCTGCACCTTGCTGTAGGCGTTCATCAGCCTCTTGTAGAACACAGACTTCATGGCCTCATACTTCTCCACCAGCTCCTTGTCTGGCTCTGGTACTTGACACAGGCACACAGAGACTGGAGGGGAGACAGGGAAGAGATCGTTTTTATTAATTAATTGCACTTGCTTAACTTGATTGACTGCTGTTATACAGTATCTAAAAACCACTGGACTAACTATAGCCTCAAAATAGCCCTAATATAGTAAAATGCTTCGCATAACCAGGCAGTGTGTGTGAGTAAGGTTGATTTAGTGTCTGTGTAATGGAGATAGTTTGGTCACTTGGTTTGATCCCTCTCATGATGAGTAAACTCGGCTGAAATAATCAAAGGCCATTTCAACCTGACATCTGAGGTCTCTCTTATCCCTGCAGATTGTGTAGCAGTGGGGTCTGATGCCCATAGTGTCACTGCTCAACGTGGTCGGTCGATCACCTCCACAAGTCCATCACAGTTCAAAGCCTATCACCTCTCAGATAAACATACAACTAACTGTGCTATGCATTCCTGTTGGCTGACATATTCTCTCACTGTCACTGACATGTTCACAGCTGCAGTTCAAAGGTAGCTATTACCTTCTGTTGTATAAACGGCTGGAACGAACACTATATATCAATTTTCATAAATGTTGGTAAATTTGCTTTTATTGTTTAAAGACATTATGGAAGAGATCGGTGTGTTTTTTCACTATCTAATCATGGCATGGGGTTGTTCAATGACAGCCATGTCTTTGTTTCAAATATCACGAGGGTTTCATTTCAGAGACAAATAATCATGTTTTTTAGTAAAATGTTACATATCCGCCTCTCCCACAGAAAGAGGTTGTATTACAGCCAGGTTTTACACAGTCAAATGTGACAAATAGATACATTTTATATAAAAAACTGTACAAATGATACATTTGTGACATCAATACACGGTAATATTTTTTTTACCAAAAAATATTCAACACAGTAATATGAGATCTGTATGTAAAACCTTTATATTTTACATTTGTGTCATTTAGCAGATGCTCTTATCCATCTTAAGCTAACTAGGTGAGACAACCACATATCACAGTCAAGTATACAGGATACGAACCTTCCATTCTAGCTAAACAATGGATATATAGCATTTTTGCACACAAAAAAGGTATTAATACACATCTAAAATCTATGAATTAAACATTTGAGAACAGTAAACACTATTTTACACGCACATGAAGCTTCCTATAAGCATTCATTTCGGATGAAAAAACACAAATCTGGTTTGAGTTCTGCAGGGTGTGTGTGGCAGGTTCTCGGTCTTACCTTGGAGTGCAAGCACTAAGGCTAATGCCAACTTTCCGTTCATTTCTGAAAGAAAAAGACAAACACAATAGGAATTTATATGAATTATTTAGATGAAGTTAAATGCTTTGCCTGTCTATTTATTAGACTAGAAATCACACATTTCTGATCAGGCATCAATAAAACTATAATTGATACGAAAGGAAAATGCATCTTAAAACGCATGAGTAAATAAATAATTAATACATTAATACATTAATATGTTTAGAGATACTAGAGCATTGAAATAATATATGTATAAAAGTTGAGAAGAGAGAGAGAAAAAGACGACCTCCTGTTGTAGTGGGTGTACAGATCCCAGTGAAATAAATGACAGTCTCCTTTGGTGGCTGAGTTGTCTGTAAAGAAATCTGGGCAAGTAGGCACCATGATATAGGGAGAAGTGTAAATAAACGTCATCTAATGAGTATGCACACAGGTTCGCTCGCACACAAACACCTACACAAACACACACACGCACGCACACACACCCACGCACCAGACACACACGAACCCACTGTACCTATAGGACAAACATCCACACACTCGTTCGCCTACACAAAGTCCATTGCACTTGAGACAGGTGATGCAATGCATCCAGATTATCACTTGGATTGGTTTCTGAAATCTATTTATGCTGCAATGCCCTATTCTGCATACGAAGGAAAGCCTAAATTCTCCTCAAAAACGTTTGCATATCAGTGCATGAAAGAGATTTTTTTTGAATGAATGAATGATCGTGTTAAGCATTTTAACTGTCTGAAAGTTTTCCATAATTGATTTGTCAACATTTGTGTGGAACATAAACCAGTATGTTTTACTGCCTCTGTGTAACTCATTGAAATCTGTATTCTTGCACATATTCAGAATTCACGAACTCAACAACAAAACACTCTTCACAATGTCTAACAAAAAAGGTTTATTCACACTAAGGTCCATTCTCGCTGTTTATTTGAATGTGTTTCATGTATCCCAGTTAGTCAGATTATGGTTTTGATTGAATGAAACAGAGCCCTGAGTGTGTTGACTGTGTTCCAGGATCGATGTCTGCAGTCCACACAGTGAGACCCGAGAGAAACGTCCTGCAGGTCACACACATCTCCCCTCCAGCCAGACACCCCTGCTGAACCTTGTATCTCAACTGTCAACTCTCACCGAGATAACACTCTGATTTCAGCACAGTCTGTAGCTATCACTCCCATCACTGATGTCTCTCTGTCTGTCTGTCTGTCTGTCTGTCTGTCTGTCTGTCTGTCTGTCTGTCTGTCTGTCTGTCTGTCTGTCTGTCTGTCTGTCTGTCTGTCTGTCTGTCTGTCTGTCCCTGTTGCTTTCTCTCTGCCATTCTAAAATATTCTCAGTCTCTCTCAGGTTTCTACTTGATTCAGTTCAGAGAATGATGAATGTGAGCAGTGTAGACGGTTTCAAGGGAAAGTTTATGAAAAGGCAGAACACTATAATTGTACAATTTATTTGATTTAGTGTTCATTCATTTGGTGGTTCACAATAGTTCATTGACTCACTTAGATGCAATATGTGAGCCATAACTGTTTGATAACTAATACACTCTATGGCAGTTTTAAAACTATCACAACCCTTGTGCTGTGGTTGATGAAACACTAGTAAACGGGTGTCCTCGTTCACCGGCCAAATTATACAACAGTGTTGAAGCGCTCTTCTGAAACATTGTAACACTAATGTCCTAGTTGTAATCCCTAGTGCATATGAACATAGAATCAGTCCTAGTATCACCTTGCATGAGTATATGTGCTGTCAGTGAGCTGGGTGGGTGTTTGTCTGCCTTAGATTCAGTTGCCATTAGATGGGTCTGTACTGGTCGATCTTCTCCTTGACTCTGTCCCAGAAGGAACTGGTGGAGGCTGAGGCCCAGTCCATGTAGGGATCAGCCACTGGTTTGATGTGGTCCTCGTAGTACGCACCAGCAAAGGCCTGCACCGCCTCTCTTATTCTCTGGGCTTTAACTTTGGCTGCCCTGTAAGACACACACACAAGAATAAATCAGTTGGAAGCAGCATCCCCTGAGTGCACGCCTTTTACCCTTATCCTTAAAACGGCATGGTCGGCAATGGTGACTGTGTGTCTGTTTGTACCTGTATGTCTCTGTTGCCCTCTGCAGAACCCCCTCAGAGTCAGAGTCCCCTGGGGCTGGCGTCTGGGCCACTATGGACACACATGCTATGGAGGAGAGAGGTTACAGTAGGTTACAGTCGGTTGAAAACCATACTCAAAATAATACCAGTCCATGTCAACAGTTCAATGGAGGATAGTCTAGATAGACAGTAAAACATGTTGAAATGCACAGCCACACCTTGAATGAGCAAGAGGAGAGCAACTAGCTTCAGTTTCCCTGGCATCTGTCATCAAAACAAAATGGCAAGATTTGGCTAAAATACACATCTCATTTAGAAAAGAGATATCACATATAATGAAATTATTCAAATGATACATTTTTCATCACCCCAAACAAAACTAATCATACATTCAAATGATATATCACTGATATGTATATATATTTCTGTAATCAACATTATCACACATAACAGCTGGCCTCCAGTATAAAAACAGCTAGAAACTACACAATTCAAAGTAAGTGAAAGAGCATTTTAGGGAGCGTTTTACCTTAGTGTTTGTTCTCAGTATTGTCAATCTGTTTGGTGGAATCAAGTCACTTTATTTGAATTAGAGGACTTCTCACAGTGCTTTTTCTTGGTTGCATGTGTACATTGTTCTTGTTTTGGTGACCACTGACCGATGGTCTGTTTTTGGGTGGGAAGTGGTGGACTGATTGGATTGGCTTAGATGATCAGTGAGTCAGTCGTAAGTAGTCCAGTGTTTCGATACTCTTTATTTATTTAAGTTCTGAAAAAAGATTTTCTGGGTATACTGCAAACACCTAAATGTAAGCAAGCCGAAATATCATATATTTAGTGATAATTCCCTTTAGATTATATATATATATATATATATATTTGACCAAGATTAATTATCTAACATCATTGGAAGATCATTTTGCTTATTTTAACCTAAAAAAGGGTTAACACAAAATATCTTGAAATAAGAAAAATGACTTGTGTGTCACGAGTCCGACCGAGGGTGTTTCCCTTTCCCGGGCGGGTGGCGCTCGGCGGTCGTCGTCACCGGCCTATTAGCTGCCACTGATTGTTTTTCCTTCCCCTCCTTGTATGTTGAGTGGTAGCACCTGTGGATGTTTAATTAGTTTGTCTTTATTAGACAGCCGGCCCGCCTGGTTGTTGTGCGGGATTATTTCTATGTAACCTTCGGCTCTGTGGTATAGGCACGTGTTAGTGTCCGGTCGGGATTGTTTCCCATTGTACATTTTGATTCCCTGTGTTTTGGGAACGTAACGTTTTTGTGAGCACCCTGTGGTGTGTTGGTGCGATTAAAAGACGCGCAGCATTGAACTCTCTGTCTCCTGCATTTGACTCCACACCCACGACACCCGGAGCATTACAGAATCCCGCACCTATCAAATTGAATGGAGTCAGCAGGAGCAGCAGCCAACCCTCTCCCATCGATGGAGGAACGGGTTCTCCACCACACCACCGTCCTTCATCGGATCGGATCCGCGATGGATCAAGTGATGGAGAGAATGGACAGATGGGAGAGGAGTGGGCTCCTCTCTCCACCTTCGGCACCCACGGTTCCGGACTCCCCATCTCCCGACTCCAGCACCCTCCGTCTGACGCTACCGAGGGCTTATGATGGAGCGGCGGCGGGTTGCCAGGGGTTTCTGCTCCAGCTGGAGCTATACCTGGCCACCATCAGACCCACTCCCTCAGGAGCAGAGAGGGTGAGTGTCCTCATCTCCTGCCTCACGGGTCGTGCCCTGGAATGGGCGAACGCGGTCTGGAATGGTCCAGACTCAGCGCGGGAGCACTACCCAGAGTTTTCCCGCCGCTTCCGTGCCGTGTTTGATCACCCTCTAGACGGCCGAAGAGAACGACTATTTCACCTCAGGCAGGAGAGGAGGAGCGCCCAGGATTACGCGCTGGAGTTCCGGACCTTGGCAGCCGGATCTGGGTGGAACGACAGGGCCCTCATGGACCACTACAGGTGTAGTCTCCGAGAGGACGTCCGCCGGGAGTTAGCGTGTCGGGACACCACTCTGTCACTGGATCAGCTGATTGACATGTCCATTCGACTGGATAATCTGCTGGCTGCCCGCGGGCGTTCAGAGAGGGTCCTGTGCGTTCCACCACCCAGCCCCTCCGCTCCCATTCCGATGGAGTTGGGAGGGGCTGCGCCAAGGGGTACCGGAGGAGGAGGCCTTCCCTGCACCAACTGTGGTCGGAGAGGACACACGTCTGATCGGTGCTGGGGGGGTCCGTCTGGGAGTAGAGATGGCAGGCGGAACGCTTCTCGGTCACCCTAGGTGAGTCAGCATCAAACTCACCCAGAACCCCCTGTTGGCCACATGTTTGTCTTAACTTTTTTCCTTAGCTTTTTTCCCTCTTCCCAGCATAGGGCACTAGTCGATTCAGGCGCAGCTGGGAACTTTATGGATTGCGGACTCGCCCTTAAGTTAGGGGTTCCGCTGGTGCCGATAGATTCTCCTTTCCCCGTGCACTCCCTAGATAGCCGGCCATTAGGGTCAGGGGTGGTCAGGGAGACCACGGTCCCACTGGACATGGTGACGCAGGGGAATCATAGGGAGCGTATCAGTTTCTTTATTATTGATTCGCCTGCGTTTCCAGTGGTGCTGGGGACTCCCTGGCTGGCCCGGCACAATCCTAAAATTTCGTGGAGACAGGGGGTTCTCCAGGGGTGGTCAGAGGAGTGTTCTGGAAGGTGTTTGGGAGTTTCCATCGGTGCCACGTCGGTGGAGAGTCCAGACCAGGGTTCCACGGTGTGCATTCCCCCCGAGTATGCCGATTTGGCAATCGCTTTCAGTAAAGTGAAAGCGACTAAATTACCACCTTATCGACCGGGAAGGGATTGTACGATAGATCTCCAGGTAGACGCTGCGCTTCCCAAGAGTCATGTGTACCCGCTGTCCCAGGAGGAGACGTTGGCAATGGAGACATATGTCACGGAGGCGCTGGGACAGGGGTACATTCGGTCCTCCATTTCACCCGTCTCCTCAAGTTTCTTTTTTGTGAGGAAAAAGGAGGGAGGCTTGCGTCCGTGTATCGATTATAGAGGTCTAAACGCCATCACAGTGGGGTATAGTTACCCTCTACCTCTCATCGCTACGGCGGTGGAATCGTTCCACGGAGCGCAGTTCTTCACAAAACTGGATCTCAGGAGCGCGTATAGTTTGGTGCGTATTCGGAAGGGAGACGAGTGGAAAACCGCATTTAGTACTACATCAGGCCACTATGAGTACCTCGTCATGCCGTATGGGTTAAAGAATGCTCCAGCCGTTTTCCAATCCTTTGTAGACGAGATTCTCAGGGACCTGTGCGGGCAGGGAGTGGTGGTTTATATCGATGACATTCTGATCTACTCGGCCACTCACACCGCGCATGTGTCTCTGGTGCGCAAGGTATATCGCATTTCCACCTCGGGGGTAGTGATGGAGGGTGACCGCATTAGGGCCGTGCGTAATTGGCCGACTCCGACCACGGTAAAGGAGGTGCAGCGGTTTCTGGGTTTTGCCAACTACTACCGGAGGTTTATCCGGGGTTTTGGCCAGGTAGCGGCTCCCATCACCTCACTGCTGAAGGGGGGCCCGGTGCGTTTGCAGTGGTCAGCAGAGGCGGACGGAGCATTCAACAAGTTGAAGGCGCTGTTTACTGATGCGCCCGTGTTGGCGCATCCGGACCCCTCTCTAGCATTCATAGTGGAGGTGGACGCGTCCGAGGCTGGGGTGGGTGCCGTGCTATCACAGCGCTCGGGTACGCCACCAAAACTCCGCCCCTGCGCTTTCTTCTCAAGGAAGCTCAGCCCAGCGGAGCGTAACTATGATGTGGGGGACCGGGAGTTGCTAGCGGTGGTTAGAGCTCTGAAGGTGTGGAGACACTGGCTTGAGGGGGCTAAACACCCCTTTCTCATCTGGACCGACCACCAGAATCTGGAGTATATTCGGGCAGCTAGGAGACTTAACCCACGTCAGGCAAGGTGGGCCATGTTCTTCACCCGGTTCCGATTTACTTTGTCTTATAGACCGGGCTTCCAGAACGTGTTGGCTGACGCACTGTCCCGCCTTTATGACACGGAGGATGGGTCCACCGAACCTACTCCCATCCTTCCCGCCTCGAAGCTGGTAGCCCCAGTGGTATGGGAGGTGGACTCGGACATCGAGCGGGCGTTACGGGCTGAACCCGCGCCTCCTCAGTGTCCAGCGGGGCGAAGGTACGTGCCGCTTGGTGTTCGGGACAAACTGATTCGGTGGGCTCACGTCCTACCCTCCTCGGGTCACCCTGGGGTGACGAGGACAGTGGGGAGCCTTCAGGGGAGGTATTGGTGGCCTACGTTGGCTAAGGACGTTAAGGGTTATGTCTCCTCCTGTTCAGTGTGCGCTCAGAGTAAGGCTCCTAGGCACCTTCCTAGAGGGAAGCTACAACCCCTCCCTGTTCCACAGCGGCCATGGTCACATCTGTCCATAGATTTCCTAACCGATCTCCCGCCGTCTCAGGGGAACACCACGGTTCTGGTGATTGTGGATCGGTTCTCTAAGTCCTGCCGTCTCCTCCCGTTGCCCGGTATCCCTACAGCCCTACAGACTGCGGAGGCGTTATTCACCCATGTCTTCCGGCACTACGGGGTGCCGGAGGACATCGTTTCTGATCGGGGCCCCCAATTCACGTCCCGGGTATGGAGAGCGTTCATGGAACGTTTGGGGGTCTCTGTCAGCCTGACCTCCGGTTATCACCCCGAGAGTAATGGGCAGGTGGAGAGAGTGAACCAGGAGGTGGGTAGGTTTCTGCGGTCGTATTGCCAGGATCGGCCAGGGGAGTGGGCACGATACATTCCCTGAGCTGAAATCGCTCAGAACTCACTACGCCACTCCTCTACTAACGTGTCCCCTTTTCAGTGTGTGTTGGGGTACCAGCCGGTCCTGGCACCATGGCATCCGAGCCAGACCGAGGCTCCTGCGGTGGAGGAATGGGTACAGCGCTCCAAGGAGACCTGGAGGGCCGTCCAGGAATCTCTACGACAAGCGAGTGGACGGCAGAAGAGGAGTGCTGACCGCCACCGCAGTGAGGCCCCCGTGTTTGTACCGGGGGACAGGGTCTGGCTCTCGACCCGAAACCTACCTCTCCGCTTGCCCTGCCGGAAGCTGGGTCCGCAGTGTGTAGGGCCCTTTAAAGTCCTGAGGAGGATAAACGAGGTGTGTTATCGATTACAACTCCCTTCCTATTATCGTATTAACCCCTCGTTTCATGTGTCTCTCCTCAGGCCGGTGGTAGCTGGTCCCCTGCAGGACAGTGAGGTACCGGAGGTCCCTCCCCCCCCCGCTGGACATTGAGGGTTCCCCGGCGTACACGATCCGGGCCATTCTGGACTCAAGACGCCGGGTGAGGGGCCTGCAGTACCTCGTGGACTGGGAGGGGTACGGTCCGGAGGAGAGGTGCTGGGTACCGGTGGGGGATATCTTGGATACCTCCATGTTGAGGGATTTCCATCGCCTCCATCCGGATCGCCCTGCGCCTCGTCCTCCGGGGCGACCTCGAGGCCGGTGTCGGCGCGCTGCGGGAGCCGCGCGTCAGGGGGGGCGTACTGTCACGAGTCCGACCGAGGGTGTTTCCCTTTCCCGGGCGGGTGGCGCTCGGCGGTCGTCGTCACCGGCCTATTAGCTGCCACTGATTGTTTTTCCTTCCCCTCCTTGTATGTTGAGTGGTAGCACCTGTGGATGTTTAATTAGTTTGTCTTTATTAGACAGCCGGCCCGCCTGGTTGTTGTGCGGGATTATTTCTATGTAACCTTCGGCTCTGTGGTATAGGCACGTGTTAGTGTCCGGTCGGGATTGTTTCCCATTGTACATTTTGATTCCCTGTGTTTTGGGAACGTAACGTTTTTGTGAGCACCCTGTGGTGTGTTGGTGCGATTAAAAGACGCGCAGCATTGAACTCTCTGTCTCCTGCATTTGACTCCACACCCACGACACCCGGAGCATTACATTGTGTCAGCTGCTACAGTATCAATTTTTGTGCAAAATAAACACTAATTCCTAGCAACACATTTAAAAAAGCCTCTCAAGTTAAACTTTCATCCTTGCATTTTCCAAAAGGTTACATTAATCTCTCATAATGTTTTCAATTTCAACATTGTCTGGATAGCTATCCGAAGGTCCTTTATTAAAGACGAGTTCCAAAGTCCTCTCTCTCTCTCTCTCTCTCTCTCTCTCTCTCTCTCTCTCTCTCTCTCTCTCTCTCTCTCTCTCTCTCTCTCTCTCTCTCTCTCTCTCTCTCTCTCTCTCTCTCTCTCTCTCTCTCTCTCTCTCTCTCTCTCTCTCTCTCTCTCTCTCTCTCTCTCTCTCTCTCTCTCTCTCTCTCTCTCTCTCTCTCTCTCTCTCTCTCTCTCTCTCTCTCTCTCTCTCTCTCTCTCTCTCTCTCTCTCTCTCTCTCCACATCAGTTTCAGGCTCAATGCTGAATGACACACTGATACATGACTAACTGTGGATGTCATTTTCAAATCTTGTTTTCCCACTATTGCTTTTCCATTGATGCCCTTTGTCCATTCGCCTCTTCACCTCTTTCACCAATAGTTGGTTGTTGTGAGAAGAGGGTACAGAGAGCAGATTAAAGCTGCCCACTATCATGACACACCACCAAAGAATAGGGTGAAAATATGAGTATTCCCTGGTGGGGTGCACGACCCTCTTGCCCCCTGGACCCCCTCTAACCCCCCATACCTGACCCTTGACCTCTGGTCAAACACAGGAGCAGATCCCAGTAAACAGGGACAGCATAGTAATCATTAACTCAGGATAAACAGTGACTTTAGAACGGACCTTGTGAAATGGAGGACCAGCAGCAATTGTAGTGCTCCCAACTGCCCTTTGGTGTCTGCTATTGACATAGATGGATAGACCACTATCTCTCATAGAACACTCTCTGCTATTAATTCATTCTGCAGAATTATTTGACCGGGTTAGTGTCTCTCAATAAAGCTATTTTGATGTGTGGATATCAAGAGTGATACATTATATCCAGGGCATCAAAGTGTGTCTGTTGCATTGCTTTACAGAGTGTTCATTGATAAGGAGAGCTCAATGACAGCATCAATCCAGAGTCCATTTGTGATTGTGACACAAGTTTGTATCTTTTTTTAGGGGAAGCATATCTTAGCACAAGAACATGAAGTTTCAAGAGATTGAACATTGTTCATAGAGATACTTTTCAAGGCTGCACACAACCAACATGTTGAATGGAAGAAAGGGTCTATTGACAGACACTTGTCTTACTGCTGAATCTCAGTTAGAGAAGTGTCTGGGCAAAACATGAAATTACATGTGTTGCAGACTGCTTTTAAGTATAGTATCTTTCAGTCAGAATGCACTGATTCTTTCTCTGGCCACCATGATGGTGTTTTTAACCCCTGTGTCATACTGGGCAGCTGACCATTCACTTTGACCACATTAACATCCTACACCTATCCCACAATGCATCATAAAGAGAGACGAAGTGAATGTTTGGTCTTTCTGCGCAGTTTTGTTAATACCTGTCTGTATTATGCGTACAGGTCTTCCTATCTTTATATCCTTATAAAGCCGTGCTTCTACATCTGCACTGCTGGCTGTTTGGGGTTTTAGGCTGGGTTTCTGTACAGCACTTTGTGACATCGGCTGATGTAACAAGAGCTTATATATATTTGATTAATTGATTGATGTGCCCCTCATATATTAGTTGAAGAGACACATGTCAAATCAAGATCAATGTTGATCAAACTCATTGTTCAGAATTTCTTCTAACTTGTCATTGCCAGGACTCATTGGTCTCTTTAAAAATCAACAGCTTGACTTCTTACTGTAGCAAATCAAATGCAGAATATAACAACCCACAAATATAGTTTTATCACAAAGGTATCTTTATTGTTCAGCTCATTGTGTTCCAGGTTATTAAAGCAAGCCATAACAATTACACAGAGATGATGTCAGTCTCTTCACAGAGGTCGAATATAACCTTGGTGTCTGTCGGCACAACGCAAGTGTCAGAGTCACAGCAACCGCGTCACCAGACAAGACAGCGCAAGAAGCGTAGTGGTGGGGGGAGGGGGAGCTCTTAGACAGGCAGGGTCAGAGGTGTACAGGCTTACTACTGCTTGGGGAAGGTCTCATCGATCTTGGCCTTCATCTTGTCAAACTGCTCAGTGAACCAGGTCCTGGAGATGGGGAGACAGACACACAGTGAGTTATTTCAGCCTTTAATTATTTCAGAGTACTAATGTAGATCTCCAATGAATTTAATGTTGGGTTATGTTTTGGGGTGTGTGTGTGTGCGTGTACCTGGTTTTGGTGATGAACTCGCTGTCCCCAATCTTTTCAACTATGTCCTTGGTCTTGACGGTCAGGTCCTCACTTAGGTCCTTCATCTGATTGCCGAAGGTGGTGAAATGCTCCTCAATGGTCTTCTCAGCCTCCTGAGCCTCTGTAGAGAGAGAGAAGGGAGGCAGGGTTAGAACTATGAACAGAAGGACAGAGTGTTAGAACTATGAACAGAAGGGGAGAGTGTTAGAACTATGAACAGAGAACTGGAAATAGTCAGGAAAATGGGGATACAGAGGGCTTCATCATGAAGACAGAAAGGTGGAGAGAGAGAGAGATAGAGAGACAGAGACAGAGAGAGAGAGACAGAGAGACAGAGACAGAGAGAGAGAGACAGAGAGAGATAGAGAGATAGAGAGATAGATGGTACATGTGTGTTCATAATAATACATTAGTATTGATGTGTATTTGAGGTCAGACTTAGGCATTTAGTTGTAATGGATTTGTATTGATGTGTATTTGAGGTCAGACTTAGGCATTTAGTTGTAATGGATTTGTATTGATGTGTATTTGAGGTCAGACTTAGGCATTTAGTTGTAATGGATTTGTATTGATGTGTATTTGAGGTCAGACTTAGGCATTTAGTTGTAATGGATTTGTATTGATGTGTATTTGAGGTCAGACTTAGGCATTTAGTTGTAATGGATTTGTATTGATGTGTATTTGAGGTCAGACTTAGGCATTTAGTTGTAATGGATTTGTATTGATGTGTATTTGAGGTCAGACTTAGGCATTTAGTTGTAATGGATTTGTATTGATGTCTATTTGAGGTCAGACTTAGGCATTTAGTTGTAATGGATTTGTATCGACTGTTTTCAAGTGTATTTGTGTGTGAGGCTGTGTGAGTGTGTACATGCATGTGCATGTGTTTGTGTGATAGAGAAACATCACACACGTGTCACCAGTGATAATGCATTAGTATTGACGCGAGTATTGAAGGAGGTGAAGGAGCAATGGTAATGACTAGATAGAGTTAGAGTGTAATGGATGCCTAAAAGGGTAGGGCTTCATACCTGTGTGTGCGGCGAACACAAGCATCAACACGGCAATGGCAATGGACAGTTTCATCTTGACTGTTGGCTGCAAGGGAAGGAAATTTAGCAACAAAACACCCTGCTTTTAATATCCTCCATCATAAAAAGGTTTGCATGATGAGTTAGTTATGAGTTCAAACAAAATTGAAGCGTTACGCTGTCAGGGCTTCACCAGGAGCTGTACTAAACAAGTGAAAATGATCAAAAGCTGTTATGTGTTATAGCGGAAACCGTTCAGCTGCATGTGTGGCTAGTGAAAGAGCGCTCCCGTGCGGTCAGCACAGTGGACAGCTCCCTTTGCGTTCTCTAGCCATCACACATCTTCGATTGGTGGCTTCACATTAGCAAGAAAAAAAAACTTACATTTTACATGTTAGATTAAACTTGACCTACATTTGATTAAATTAGTAGACTAACATAACCATTTATTATAATAATATCTGTCTTCAGCATTGGAATGGCGCTCAGAAACAGAAGATAGGCTGGATGTCTTTCCCACTGTATAACTACACCTAGATGTCGGCACAATACCACAAATTGATTTTGAGATACTGGTATAGATTTATGGAAAGTTTGGGGTATAAAATAAACAAATACATTGGCGACATTCTCGTGCATTTATTTTTAGTAAATAAACTGATGAACAAAAGTCTCAGATATACCGGCCTATGTGTTTGCTCAGATAAGAGCAAACACATGCAAAGATAGACATTTGAAGTAAAAACAATGAAAGGAAGTCTCCAGAAATGCTAGTGATAAGTAGGTTAATCTTACCTGTTTTCTGTCTCAGAGAGAAAATAACCCCAGTTTGTCTGACAGACTGACTGGAGTCCCTCTATATATCCCAGAACGCTGACGTAATCAGTAGTCACCACTTCTGACCTATGGTGACCCCGCATCGCCCAATGAAGAGCACGCCAAGAGTGGCCTACTCCCACCTTCTCCTCCAGATTAACCAACACTCCCCCATCTCCCTTTTTCGGAGAGCCCAGCTGAGGTATGGTCCATGTCCTGTCTGGTTTCAAACCATACATGATCACGTATTTAATCAGATTTTGTGGGAATGTATTTATTTGACTAGATCTGTAATTCACAGTCCGATCTGGGGGGGTTTTCATCCTGCCTTAGGTTTTATAATGTGATATTCATTCGTCACAAAATATCCATTGTAAATCATCAGACTGTGAGTGCACAGAGATACAGACCTAAAGTGGACTATGGCCATTAAACTGGGTCACAAGATACTTATACTACTACTTAGATATTGATACAGTTCTGCAGTGGCATCACTAAACAGCACGGCATTGACAGTGCAGATCTGTCTCTGAGTCCACCAGACCAGTCTGTTTAGGGCTGTATTCAGTCCATAGCACTGAAGATCTGCGACAGATAATGAAAGGTAGTGTTCCCATCGTTGCGTTGACTGCATTCAATGACCTTTGCATTTTAAAGCAGATCTTCTGGCAATACGGATTGAATCCAGCCCTTAGTCTTTTTGGCAAGGCAAGTATTTGGGCCCCATTCCATCCTTCCCTCCTCCCTTCCCTGAAGTCATCCCTGTTCTGACTTCTCTGAATAGATGAAAGCTGTGTGATGGAATCCTTATTGACACCTATCAATTTCATAATATATAAATTAGTCCTTTAACATGTGCGCTTCTTCCCCTCTGATCTACTTTCAGTGCCATTACCCTTCACTGACCTCACACACAGATCTGTGTTATCAGTGTTATCATGTGATATAAAATGCACAGCATCATATTTGTCCACTGTTATGCAAATCTGATAGAAGTCCATTATATTAGTGCTCCTCTGTGCTGTCTCCAAGAGAGAGAAGCTGGGGTCAACAAACCTCTACTGTACTGGAATAGCCTATACGTAACTCCACGTCCAAGAACTACAAAGTCTGGCAAAGTCAATGTCAACTTCTTCTTTTTTGTGGGTGTCAGTCTGTGTCTGTCTGTGTCTGTGTGTGTGTGTGTGTGTGTGTGTGTGTGTGTGTGGTGTGTGTGTGTGTGGTGTGTGTGTGTGTGTGTGTGTGTGTGTGTGGTGCGTGTGCGTGTGTGTGTCATGTTTGGTGTGGTACAGGGGTTTGGTGTAAATAATCACATGGACACAACTCTGAAAACACCAGATTTGTAGTTATTTGACTCGAGAGTCTTATGGCTTTATTTGCACTATTCTTAAAATGGGGAAGTAAGTCTAGAAGGTCATTCTCTGTGTTGGAGCATACAGGGGTAGTGGACTACAGTTTGTTGAACTATAGTAACCTCTCCTTAGTGCTGGAGGGGTATGTATATTTTCCTCATTGCAGCACTTCCCTCTTTACACCCAGCCCCTTGCTGCCTACGGCAGGGAGCCCATTCGGTGCTGATGGCTTTAGCCATATGAAACCCTGTTATGATGCACAGATGACCATTGTCTTGCACCTCTTAATCACACAGTACCCATTCCTCACCTGTGGTAGAGTGTCTTTGTGTGATGCATGAGGCGTGAACGTGCATGTCTCACTCGCTCATGAATTGAAATAACAAGCATAACAAGCCGCCTGATAAAATACTCCCCCCCCCCCCCCCCCCCCCCTTCTTTTGCCAAAGGGCTCCTGTGGTGATGGTTTTTGTTCCAGCACCAAGATGGGGGAGGAAGGGTAGTAAGAGGTAAAATCTCTGTGGGGGAGTTGTCGGGGGTTACTGTCGGTTTTGCTATGCCAACAACTGCTAGATGGAGCCCTTTGTTGCTTCAGCCGGAGCCAGAGACACCCAGGAGCTGCAGTATAGTACGTGAGAAGAAGTGCTGACTGGCAGAATGCTTGTGGTTTTCCTGTTTTCTCTTTGGCCAGACCGTTACAAATACATACAGGGTTTACTATAGTGTAGGACACTTCACCCAAACACGACCTCCATTAAAGGAGGAACAGAAACAAACTGGGACTCAATAACAGTTCACTTCAACACAGAGGTTGTTATTAGGAGTGTGACCTGATTCAGGGGAGAGGTCATTGTAGTCATTGTTGCTGTTCTTGTCTTCTAATTGAATACAAGGTCACACACTTGAAACGGTATGCTACTTTTGGTTAGGGTTGAGTGGGGGTGGTTTACGAGACACAGTTATTGCTTGCCTGGAGTATTTTTTTCTACTGTTTTTTTCCTGGTTAAAAAAGGATGTGTGAGCACATTTTAAGGTGCTTGTGTTTAAATTTATAGACTTGATCACGAAACGGTGCTTCAACTTCAAAAATAAAGATGCCCATAGTGCTATTGTATACAGTGAGAATTAACTTGGTTTAGTTTATTAAAACTACCATTAACAACAATACCAAAATATTGTAGGTGTAAGTGCTTTTTGCAGTAGGGGATTGGTGGAGCAGAGAGGAGGGATAAGTGGTGGCCTTCACTGCCTGGCTTCCAGCCTAAATGTTTACTTGCTGGCCTCTATCCTACGCTTCAGAGGCAAACTTTGTGACGCACACTTTCTGTTAATTAACTACACTCAAAAAACTCCATGCTTTGTTTGCTCTGACAGAATAACTTACTATTACTGTGTGTTTCTGGTGTTTACATGTTCTTTTCAACATGATTTATCCAGGTATAAACCTAAAATCTCTTAGATAAAATCTATTTTGGAACACAGACTCTGTCCAAGATAGCAGCAAGGTCAGCGATGTTACAAGTCAAATTAAAAAAATTATAGACCCATAAAAACTATAGATCCATACCAATGTACCTGCGTGTGTACCTTCGTGCACGTCTGTGTACCTTAGACGGGAGAGAAGGATGGACTATCTATAAACATACAGTTGAAGTCGGAAGTTTACATACACTTAGGTTGGAGTCATTAAAACTAGTTTTTCAACCACCCCACACATTTCTTGTTAACAAACTATTGTTTTGCCAAGTCGGTTAGGACATCTACTTGTGCATGACACACGTAATTTTGTCAACAATGTTTTAGAAGACAGATTATTTCACTTATAATTCACTGTATCACAATTCCAGTGGGTCAGAAGTTTACATACACTAAGTTGACTGTGCCTTTAAACAGCTTGGAAAATTCCAGAAAATGATGTCATGGATTTAGAAGCTTCTGATAGGCTAATTGACATAATTTGAGTCAATTGGAGGTGTACCTGTGGATGTATTTCAAGACCTACCTTCAAACTCAGTGCCTCTTTGCCTAACATCATGGGAAAATCAAAAGAAATCAGCCAAGACCTCAGGAAACGAATTGTAGACCTCCACAAGTCTGGTTCATCCTTGAGAGCAATTTCCAAATGCCTGAAGGTACCACATTCATCTGTACAAACAATAGTATGCAAGTATAAACACCATGGGACCACGCAGTCGTTATACCGCTCATCAAGGAGACGTGTTCTGTCTCCTAGAGATGTACGTACTTTGGTGTGAAAAGTGCAAATCAATCCCAAAACAACAGCAAAGGACCTTGTGAAGATGTTGGAAGAAACAGGTACAAAAGTATCTATATCCACAGTAAAACGAGTTTTATATCGACATAACCTGTAAGGCCGCTCAGCAAGGAAGAAGCCACTGCTCCAAAACCGCCATAAAAAGCCACACTACGGTTTGCAACTGCACATGGGAACAAAGATCGTACTTTTTAGAGAATGTCCTCTGGTCTGAAGAAACAAAAATGAACTGTTTGGCCATAATGACCATCGTTATGTTTGGAGGGAAAAGGGGGAGGCTTGCAAGCCAAAGAACACCGTACCAACCGTGAAGCACGGGGGTGGCAGCATCATGTTGTGGGGGTGCTTTGCTGCAGGAGGGACTGGTGCACTTCACAAAATAGATGGCATCATGAGGAGGGGAATTATGTGGATATATTGAAGCAACATCTCAAGACATCAGTCAAGAAGTTAAAGCTTGGTCGCAAATGAGTCTTCCAAATGGACAATGACCCCAAGCATACTTCCAAAGTTGTGGCAAAATGACTTAAGGACAGAAAAAGTTAAGGTATTAGAGTGGCCATCACAAAGCCCTGACTTCAATCCTATAGAAAATTTGTGGGCAGAATTAAAAAAGCATGTGCAAGCAAGGAGGCCTATAAACCTGACTCAGTTACACCAGCTCTGTCAGGAGGAATGGGCCAAAATTCACCCAACTTATTGTGGGAAGCTTGTGGAAGGCTACCGAAATGTTTGACCCAAGTTAAGCAATTTGTAGACAATGCTACCAAATACTAATTGAGTGTATGTAAACTTCTGACCCACTGGAAATGTGATGAAAGAAATAAAAGCTCAAATAAATCATTCTCTCTGCTATTATTCTGACATTTCACATTCTTAAAATAAAGTGGTGATCCTAACTGACCTAAGACAGGGAATTTTTACTAGGATTAAATGTCAGGAATTGTGAAAAACTGAGTTTAAATGTATTTGGCTCAGGTGCTTGTAAACTTCAGACTTCAACTGTAGTAAATGAAAGCACAAATATGGTTCCTGAAACCTGCTGGCATAACGAGAAAGGAATGTGAGAGCAGATCCCGACAAGCCAGGACCCGGGAAGCAGGGAGAGAGGGAGGGAGGTACGGAAGGAGGGAGGAAAGGGGACAAAAGAGAAAGAAAGACCTGCAGGGCAAGAGGGGGTGGAAGGTCCTTTAGTGTTTGGTCAATCAAGCACCATCTGTAAAGATTAGGAGAGAAATTGACAGTGTGTGTGGAGAGGGGTTTATGGGTGGTGGGGGAGGGTCCTAAAAGAAACGGTGAAAGGGGGATGTGGGTTAGGGAGAAGGATAGGTACCCTGAAAAAAGGCCTTACTGAAAATCATCAGACATTTCCCTTGTAGAAGTTATCCCTATAAATGTATGTAACAACAGTCTGAAGAAAGTGTATTATAGGAATGTGTGTGTTTATGCGTGTACAGGTAGTAGAGAACTGCCTACAGGGGGTTTAGGGTTGGTGTTTCGGGGTTAAAGACATTGCATCTGGGCATGGGAAAATATGATAGAAAAGAGGACATTCTGTCCAACTAATTTCTGGGGCCTCCAGATGTGATGTTGTGTGACATTATAACCTAACGATCTCAATTCAACTTACATTGGGGTTTATAAAGACCAAAACGGAATTATTGTATGTCAGGGGTCTCCAACCCTATTCCCGGAGAGCTACCCTCCTGTAGGTTCTCGCTCCAACCCTGTTCCCGGAGAGCTACCCTCCTGTAGGTTCTCGCTCCAACCCTGTTCCCGGAGAGCTACCCTCCTGTAGGTTCTCGCTCCAACCCTGTTCCCGGAGAGCGACCCTCCTGTAGGTTCTCTCCAACCCTTTACCCGGAGAGCTACCCTCCTGTAGGTTCTCTCCAACCCTGTTCCCGGAGAGCGACCCTCCTGTAGGTTCTCTCCAACCCTGTTCCCGGAGAGCTACCCTCCTGTAGGTTCTCTCCAACCCCAGCTGTAACTAACCTGGTTCAGCTTATCATTGTTATCAGAACATGGTGCATGATAGAGTGAATTTATACATGATTTGCTTTGTGTGTTCATCAACCATAAATTGTAAGATGAAGATCCATCTATTCAGCTATATTAACTACCTCATTTGTCATTGTAACTAAAAATAAATGTAAAAGTTGAAAAAAGTTGATAAATGTTTGACAAGTAAAGAACACACTGACAATTGAGCAACAAGCATATTTTATTTCCGCAGCGCTGGGTAGCACACTGCAGTCAGCCAGACAGCCAGACAGCCAGACGAACAGTGAGCAGCAGGGAGCAGCAGGGCGTGTTACATTGTGAAGTGGCAGAGACACTCTGGACAAACTGAATTAATACAGACAGGTAGTACATGGACCCTGTGAACTATTCCTTTTAGTTTCATTGTCATATTCGCGTCATATCACAGTCATAGTAAATACACTCCTATATGAATCACAACAAATACAGAGCCTACAAAGCAGGTGTAGATACAGAATCATAGACAAGCAAGGAACGGAGTGGTTCTTCCTTTTTTTCTGGACAGACTGATGCTAGTGCTGGAGAAAAGCCCAGTCTTAATTCAGTGCAGTTATTGAAATGAAGGACAGGGACAGCGCTGGAATGGGCCGGAGACAATTTGGCTCACGATTGTTAGATACTGTTTCAACCCCACTTGTATCCCATACAGCAGCCTTAGAAACCTGATGCAGATTAGTAGAACAATTTGGAGGAGACATCTAGAGCACTTATAACGGGGAAGACAAGCGAAGCAGGTTAAAAACAATGGCCTCTTGTGTGTTTGAACAGGCCTGAACAGACATAAAGGACTGTTTGCCTGCTCAAGACCCCTTCAAAGCTCTGTCATCCTCACCCCTCTCTCTCTATCAACCCCCCTCTACCAAAACACACAGTGCCAACACAGTGAAAACAGCATCAGTAACACTTAACTCCCTCCTCCTCTCTGTGGTAGCTAGGTGAATGGTGGCACAGTGCTTCACAACCCCCACCCCTACTTAAACAGGGGTGTAGTGGCGGGACACCAGTCCTCCAAACCCCTCCCTCCCCTGGGTCCATTTAGACGGTGGTCTCCTTGACCTTGTCCATGGCGGTCTGGAGCTGCTCACGGATCTTGGCGGCGTAGGGGGCGATCAGGCTGCTGAGCTCATCGATCTTGCCCTCCAGGGTGGTGCGCAGGTCCTCGGCGGTGGCCTCCAGCTGCTCGCGCATGCCTTCGGCCTGGGTGGAGACCTGCTGGCTCAGGTCCTGGGCCTGGTTCTTCAGAAGGTCAGTGAAGCTGCCCAGCCTCTGGGCGGCGGTGTCGTGGGCCTGACTCACGAAGGGCTCCACACGCTCCTTCACGAGATCCATGTTCTGGGAGGTACGGGACTGGATTTCTCCCAGGTAGGTAGCCACTGTGCTGGGTGGGAGAGGCAGAGGGGGTTAGCATCACTTGGAAGACATATTATTCTATGTTGGATCAAGCTGTTACAGTACATTAGCTGTTGCCATCTATACTCACTTGCGGATCTCCTCTGTGTCCTTGTTAAGGCGTTTCTTCAGTTTGCGGGTGTAGGTGTTGACGCGGTTGTGGACATCATCAGCATTCTGCTCCATCATAGTCTTGAGCTCTCCCAGGTACTGTGTGCTGCGCTCCTTGGCGTCAACCATGTCGGTCTGGAGCTTGGTGGTCAGAAGCTGCAAGTCCTGGCCCAGCAGGGCGGCTGTGTCCTGGGCGTAGGGCACCAACTTGGTCTGGATGTCCTCCCTGTACACGGTCAGCTCAGCCATGGTGTCAGTGATCAGGGTGCTGCGGAGAGGGAGGCATGGTCAGAGATGGTCATAAAGTGGGTAGAAGTAGACATAAGGGGACACAGGGGTACAGGGGGGAGGACGGAGGAGAAGGGGGGAGGCATTGTCTGGGAAATCGGGAGACACAGGGGTACAGGGGGGAGGATGGGGGGGAAAGGAGAAAGAGGGGACGTAGAGGGACACAGGGTACAGGGAGAGGACAGGGGAGAGAGGGGAAAGCAGGGTGGCATGGTCAGGGACACAGGGGTACACAGGGTACAGGGGGAGGACAGGGGAGAGAGGGGAGGCATGGTCAAGAAGACAGCAGGGAGGACGGGGGAGAGAGGGGAAAGCAGGGAGGCATGGTCAGGGACATAGGGGGACAAAGGGTACAGGGGAGAGAGGGGCGGCATGGTCAGGGACACAGGGGGACACAGGGTACAGGGGAGAGAGGGGAGGCATGGTCAGGGACACAGGGTACAGGGGGGAGGACAGGGGAGAGAGGGGAGGCATGGTCAGGGACACAGGGGGACACAGGGTACAGGGGAGAGAGGGGAGGCATGGTCAGGGACACAGGGGGACACAGGGTACAGGGGAGAGAGGGGAGGCATGGTCAGGAACACAGCAGGCAGGACGGGGGAGAGAGGGGAAAGCAGGGAGGCATGGTCAGGAACATAGGGGGACAAAGGGTACAGGGGAGAGAGGGGCGGCATGGTCAGGGACACAGGGGGACACAGGGTACAGGGGAGAGAGGGGAGGCATGGTCAGGGACACAGGGGGACACAGGGTACAGGGGGGAGGACAGGGGAGAGAGGGGAGGCATGGTCAGGGACACAGGGGGACACAGGGTACAGAGGGAGGACGGGGGAGAGAGGGGAGGCATGGTCAGGGACACAGGGGGAGGATGGGGGAGAGGGGAAAGCAGGGAGGCATGGTCAGGGACACAGGGGGACACAGGGTACAGGGGGGAGGACAGGGGAGAGAGGGGAGGCATGGTCAGGGACACAAGGGGGAGGGGGGAGAGAGGGGAAAGCAAGGAGGCATGGTCAGGGACACAGGGGGGAGGACGGGGGAGAGAGGGGAGGCATGGTCAGGGACACAGGGGGGAGGACGGAGAGAGAGGGGAGGCATGGTCAGGGACACAGGGGGGAGGATGGGGGAGAGAGGGGGAAAGCAGGGAGGCATGGTCAGGGACACAGGGGGGAGGATGGGGGAGAGAGGGGGAAAACAGGGAGGCATGGTCAGGGACACAGGGGGGAGGATGGGGGAGAGAGGGGGAAAGCAGGGAGGCATGGTCAGGGACACAGGGGGGAGGATGGGGGAGAGAGGGGGAAAGCAGGGTGGCATGGTCAGGGACACAGGGGGGAGGACGGGGGAGAGAGGGGGAAAGCAGGGAGGCATGGTCAGGGACAGTCACACAGCACAAGGTGATAATGGAGAGCGATGAAGCAAAGTGTATGAGCCTATATCACTTCAATGAAATAGTGTTACAATGTGCCACTCACTCAAGTTCTCTGCCGAGCTGGGAGGCTTTGAGGTTCTCCACCAGTCCGTCGGCTCTGCTGTTGATCTCAGACACGTAGGTCCAGAAGCGCTCAACGTTCTCCTCCCAGTGGTTCTGGAGGGCCTCTGCCTGGCGCACAGCGCGGGCATGGCAGCCTGCAGGGGGAGATAGAGAGCTCTGAGGTGAGGTGTCCATAATATACACCATCAGGGGGGTTAAATCCAGTCTGGTAATGAGAGAGTGTAGACCCTTGGTACAGTATGATGCCTAATTATACAAGTGTTACAGTATTGTAAGAGTTGATCTTAAAGACTGATTTCAGCAAGGAGTCAGTAAATGCATTCATGCACATACAGTTGACTAATACTAAATATATATACTGCATATACAGTTGACTAATACTAAATATATATACTGTATATACAGTTGACTAATTCTAAATATATATATACTGTATATACAGTTGACTAATTCTAAATATATATATACTGTATATACAGTTGACTAATTCTAAATATATATATACTGTATATACAGTTGACTAATTCTAAATATATATATACTGTATATACAGTTGACTAATTCTAAATATATATACTGCATATGCAGTTGACTAATTCTAAATATATATATACTGTATATACAGTTGACTAATTCTAAATATATATATACTGTATATACAGTTGACTAATTCTAAATATATATATACTGTATATACAGTTGACTAATTCTAAATATATATATACTGTATATACAGTTGACTAATTCTAAATATATATATACTGTATATACAGTTGACTAATTCTAAATATATATATACTGTATATACAGTTGACTAATTCTAAATATATATATACTGTATATACAGTTGACTAATTCTAAATATATATATACTGTATATACAGTTGACTAATTCTAAATATATATATACTGTATATACAGTTGACTAATTCTAAATATATATATACTGTATATACAGTTGACTAATTCTAAATATATATATACTGTATATACAGTTGACTAATTCTAAATATATATACTGCATATGCAGTTGACTAATTCTAAATATATATATACTGTATATACAGTTGACTAATTCTAAATATATATATACTGTATATACAGTTGACTAATTCTAAATATATATATACTGTATATACAGTTGACTAATTCTAAATATATATATACTGTATATACAGTTGACTAATTCTAAATATATATATACTGTATATACAGTTGACTAATACTAAATATATATACTGTATATACAGTTGACTAATTCTAAATATATATACTGTATATACAGTTGACTAATTCTAAATATATATACTGTATATACAGTTGACTAATTCTAAATATATATATACTGTATATACAGTTGACTAATTCTAAATATATATACTGTATATACAGTTGACTAATACTAAATATATATATACTGTATATACAGTTGACTAATACTAAATATATATACTGCATATACAGTTGACTAATACTAAATATATATACAGTTGACTAATACTAAATATATATACTGCATATACAGTTGACTAATACTAAATATATATACTGCATATACAGTTGACTAATACTAAATATATATACTGCATATACAGTTGACTAATACTAAATATATATACAGTTGACTAATTCTAAATATATATATACTGCATATACAGTTGACTAATACTAAATATATATACTGCATATACAGTTGACTAATACTAAATATATATACTGCATATACAGTTGACTAATACTAAATATATATACTGCATATACAGTTGACTAATACTAAATATATATACTGCATATACAGTTGACTAATACTAAATATATATACTGCATATACAGTTGACTAATACTAAATATATATACTGCATATACAGTTGACTAATACTAAATATATATACTGCATATACAGTTGACTAATACTAAATATATATACTGCATATACAGTTGACTAATACTAAATATATATACTGTATATACAGTTGACTAATACTAAATATATATACTGCATATACAGTTGACTAATACTAAATATATATACTGTATATACAGTTGACTAATACTAAATATATATACTGCATATACAGTTGACTAATACTAAATATATATACTGCATATACAGTTGACTAATACTAAATATACATACAGTTGACTAATACTAAATATATATACTGTTGACCAATACTAAATATACATACAGTTGACTAATACTAAATATACATACAGTTGACTAATACTAAATATATATACTGCATATACAGTTGACTAATACTAAATATACATACAGTTGACTAATACTAAATATATATACTGTTGACCAATACTAAATATACATACAGTTGACTAATACTAAATATACATACAGTTGACTAATACTAAATATACATACAGTTGACTAATACATATACTGCATATACAGTTGACTAATACTAAATATACATACAGTTGACTAATACTAAATATACATACAGTTGACTAATACTAAATATACATACAGTTGACTAATTCTAAATATATTAACAGTTGACTAATACTAAATATATATACAGTTGACTAATTCTAAATATATATATACTGTATATACAGTTGACTAATTCTAAATATATATATACTGTATATACAGTTGACTAATTCTAAATATATATATACTGTATATACAGTTGACTAATTCTAAATATATATATACTGTATATACAGTTGACTAATTCTAAATATATATACTGTATATACAGTTGACTAATTCTAAATATATATATACTGTATATACAGTTGACTAATTCTAAATATATATACTGTATATACAGTTGACTAATTCTAAATATATATATACTGTATATACAGTTGACTAATTCTAAATATATATATACTGTATATACAGTTGACTAATTCTAAATATATATATACTGTATATACAGTTGACTAATTCTAAATATATATATACTGTATATACAGTTGACTAATTCTAAATATATATATACTGTATATACAGTTGACTAATTCTAAATATATATATACTGTATATACAGTTGACTAATTCTAAATATATATATACTGTATATACAGTTGACTAATTCTAAATATATATATACTGTATATACAGTTGACTAATTCTAAATATATATATACTGTATATACAGTTGACTAATACTAAATATATATACTGCATATACAGTTGACTGATACTAAATATATATACTGCATATACAGTTGACTAATTCTAAATATATATACAGTTGACTAATACTAAATATATATACAGTTGACTAATTCTAAATATATATATACTGTATATACAGTTGACTAATTCTAAATATATATACTGTATATACAGTTGACTAATTCTAAATATATATACTGTATATACAGTTGACTAATTCTAAATATATATATACTGTATATACAGTTGACTAATTCTAAATATATATATACTGTATATACAGTTGACTAATTCTAAATATATATATACTGTATATACAGTTGACTAATTCTAAATATATATATACTGTATATACAGTTGACTAATTCTAAATATATATACTGCATATGCAGTTGACTAATTCTAAATATATATACTGTATATACAGTTGACTAATTCTAAATATATATACTGTATATACAGTTGACTAATACTAAATATATATACTGCATATACAGTTGACTAATACTAAATATATATACTGTATATACAGTTGACTAATTCTAAATATATATACTGTATATACAGTTGACTAATTCTAAATATATATATACTGTATATACAGTGCCTTTTCTTCACATTTTATTGTGTTACAACGTGGCATTAAAATGTATTTCATTGTCATTTTTTTGTCAGCAATCTACTCAACATACTCTAATGTCAAAGTTTAAAAAAAGATTCATAAACAATTTATAACAAAAATATAGTCGTTAATTGTAATGAATTACAATTAAATCCATTTGAATCCCACTTTCTAACACAGTAAAATGTGAAGAAATTCAAGGGGTATGAATACTTTTGCAAGGCACTGTATAAATTGATAACAGTGTCAAAAGGGAACAGTGTAAACCCAGGTTTACCAGAGATGACTGCCAGAGCAAGGATTATTGCCACAGCCTTCATGATTGATTGACAGACAGATACACCTATGAAAACAGACATAGACCCATGTCAAACAGTGGTTGTCTATCAAAGCTATAGAAAATAAATACAACGATATACAAAGATACAATGGTAATACATTGGAATAATTGGCAGAATATAAAAAGTAGAATACTTTATATAGGAAAAATAACCTTTCATGGACGCTAAATGTCCATAACTGTAGCTATTTTAGAATAGCAACTAAACTAGTTCTATGCAATTAAAAGTTTCAGACTTTAAATCCAGTCATTATGCTAAAAAACTAATAAGGTATTGTAGTTTCCCCTACAAATAATCTATTTTTAACAGTTTTACCATACATTTGGTCTGGTTAATCTGCACACTACAGTCAGAAGATGAATTACTTGCTTTGCAATGCCAATGTGTAGGCTACAGTAGCCTAAATTTAATGCAATAATTTATAAGTAGTCTCTATCTCGGTATGAAATCTCGCCTACTTTAAGAGATGCTTTATATTTCTACTAAAAACTAACTCTTTCACTCATGACTAAAGCGCGTTTGTAGACTATATGGTGCCCATTAGTTGTCCCCACTCCTCACTCACCTAAGAAATCCAGTTCTTTCCGTGCTCTTGGGACAGTTCGCCGGGATTTTTATACTGTCCTGGGACGGCCGCGCGCCTGTAGCTGGAGAGCGCACGCATGTGAGGATGTGCGGCTCGGCTGGTGGTTAGTTCCACAAGATGTGCCACTCCGCGTTCAAAGTTATCATCTCTTAGCGTTGTTGCTGGCTGTATTGTGATTGTGAAATATATAGTTTATGATGCACGTCAACAACAATAGTCTGTGCTTCTATGAAAAAAAACCTGTAGTCTATTTGAAACAAAGAAACTCGTTTGAAGAACTCTTAGATGTGACTGTGGCTTATTCAGTTTATTTATACATTTCCTTCGTGGTCTTTGGCTTTTTCACATGTATTTTATGTAATCCGTTTTGGCAATACAATTAAATGTCTCAGAGAACAATTATTTGGCCAATTATAATCTACTGCTGGCGCCAGGAATCTGTAAATAGGCGATCCTTGTCAGGCAGCTCCAATGGTCTTCAATCAGTTTATTTCAACTGACTACCTACCCCCTTGGGCTATTTGAATCCGTGATGGTCACCAATCAAATTAATTTGAAAGGCACTGTCTCCATAATGACCAGACTGGGTAAGTAGTCTACATGAATGAAATTGAACCCATGACCCATCTTAATTTATTTAACTAGGCAAGTCAGTTAGAACAAATTTGTAGTTACAATGGCAGCCTACCAGGGAACTGCCTTGTTGTTCAGGGGCAGAACAACAGATTTTTACCTTGTCAGCTCAGAGATTTGATCCAGAAACCATTCGGTTACTGGCCCAATACTCTAACCACTAGGCTACCTGCCACCCCCGCAGGGACCTTCTACCAGAATTATTATAAGGGATGTTTTCCAATGCCTCGCATTGGTAGATGGGTAAAAATAAGAAAGCAGACTTTGAATATCCCTTTGAGCATGGTGAAATTATTGATTACACTTTGGATGATGTATCGATACACCCAGTCACTACAAAGATACAGGTGTCCTTCCTAACTCAGTTGCCGGAGCGGAAGGAAACCGCTCAGGGATTTCACCATGAGGCCAATGGTGATGTTAAATAAACAGTTTCAGTTTAATGGCTGTGATAATAGAAAAATTAGGATGAATCAACTACTTTGTAGTTACTCCACAATATTAACCTAATTGACAGAGGGAAAGAAGGAAGCCTGTACAGAATAAAAATATTCCAAAACATGCATCCTGTTTGCAACAAGGTACTAAAGTAATACTGCAAAACATTTGGCAAAGCAATTCACTTTTTGTCCTATTATGTTATGTGTTATGTTTGGGGAAAATGGGGATAATCAAATACAACACATTACTGAGTACCACTCTCCATATTTTCAAGCATAGCGGTGGCTGCATTATGTTATGCGTAGGCTTGTAATCGTTAAAGACTGGGGAGTTTTTCAGGATAAAAAAAAAATACAGAATGGAGCTAAGCACAGGCAAAATCTTAAAGCAAAACCTGGTTCAGTTGATTTACACCAGACACTGGGAGAGGAATTCACATTTCAGCAGGATAATATCCAAAAACACAAGGCCAATTCTATACTGGAGTTGCTTACCAAGAAGACAGTGAATGTTCCTGAGTGGGAGAGTTACAGTTTTGACTTAATAACTATTTACTGCAGTGGGCTAAATGAGGGTCACGCAGAGTGTTTTTTGGTAGTCTTAAACAAATCTACTTTGAAACAAAAGTATACACCTCACACACATGGCTTGTACCATGTCAGATATAGAGTTGTATCACATTTTGAGTTTGCATCCCAATATTACACTCTCTATACATCACAGAAGACTGAAATATGACATCGTTTGACAAGGAAACATCAGATTTCCTTTATTTTTATGTTGATTATGAAAAATATGAATAACATTTCACCCATGAGGACACTATCGGCCGATTTGGCCATTTGACTGCAGGGAAGGGCGACATTGACTTGACAATATATCGAAAGACCTGAAAATAATCAACCAATTTGACGGAGCTTCAAGAGTTTTGAAAAGAATAAATGGGCAAATGTTGCACAATCCAGGAGTGAAAGCTCTTAGAGACTTACCCAGAAACACTCACAGCTTTAATCTCTGCCAAAGGTTTTTCTACAAAGTATTGACTCAAGGGTGGGAATACTTATGTAAATTAGATATCTGTATTTAATTGAGTACATTTGCAAAAAATTTAAAACATGTTTTCACTTTGTCATTATGGGGTATTGTGTGTAAATGGGTGAGAGAAAAATCTATGTAATCCATTTTACATTCATTTTGAACACATGTGGAATAAGTCAAGGGGTATGAATTCTTTCTGAAGGCACTAAATGTTAACATCTGTTATTTCCTCAAAACAAGAACTCCCCAGGCTAACAGATCAGTGCAAAACAAAATAGGAGTGGGAGATACTGCTGTTCTCAGGGACATGTCAGGGCTTGGGGATAGAGCTGGGGTGCAGTAGGAAGGATTATGAGTGGGCGGTAGAGAGAGTGGCGTGAGGGGCAACAAAGAGTTCATAGATCACATAGACTGCGGTTGTCACGTTCTGATCTTAGTTCCTTTGTTTTAGTTTGGTTGGGGTGGGTAGTCTATGTTCTTTTTTCTATGTTGTGTTTATGTGTTTGGCCTGGTATGGTTCTCAATCAGAGGCAGGTGTCGTTCGTTGTCTCTGATTGAGAATCATACTTAGGTAGCCTTTTCCCACCTGTGTTTTGTGTGTGATTATTTTCTGTTTAATGTTTTTCGTTACCTTACAGAACTGTTTCGGTTTTGTTTCATTCTCTTTGTTATTTTGTTTAGTGTTTAAATAAATATGAATATGAACACTTACCACGCTGCGCTTTGGTCCTCCTCTCCTTCCACCAACAACGGCCGTTCCAGAATCACCCACCAACCAAGGACCAAGCAGCGTGGTAAGGAGCAGCACTATCTGGAGGAGGTGACAACATGGGACGAAATAGAGAGGTGGTCGGTCGACCCAGGGAGAGTGCCGGAGCCTGTCTGGTATTCTCTGGAGCAGTGCGACTTACAGGAGAATGGAGTTGGCGACACGAACACTGCTCAGGAACCTACCCAGCTCCTGGTTCATCCTCTCACAAGCCCATTAGATTGAGGCCGGAAGTGAGGCTGACCGTTCACGAATGCATGGAACACCGACAGAGCATTGGCCAAACCATAAGGCATCACCAAGTACTCGTAGTTCCCAGACACTGTGCTGAAGGCCATCTTCCATCCCCCTCCTGGATGCAGATCAAATTGTATGCACATCCGCAGGTCCAGCTTGGTAAAAAAAAAACTGGTCCCTATGGAGCTGTTCAATGGCGGCCGGCACCAACGGGAGGGGGTAGCGGTACTTGGTGTTGATGGCATTGAGACCTCTGTAGTCAATACATGGATGAAGACCCCCTCCTTCTTGGCCAAAGAAGATATCAGCTGACGCAGGGGAGGTGGATGGGGGAATGAAACCCTGTTGGAGAGCCTCCTGGATGGAGGCTCAGAGTCTGTTAGTAGGTCGATGGCACTGTCCCAGGGGTGATGAGGAGGGAGACAGGTGGCGTGGGTCTTGGAGAAAATCTCCCGGAGATCCTGGTAAACCTTCGGGATGTTGTCCTGGAGGGCAACTACAGGACTCTCAACCGACGTGGAACCACAGGGTAAGGGAAGCAGGTCTTCCGGCATCCGAGTGCCCCAGGCCTAATCTACATCCTCAGCCAGGGAGGCTGAGGACGACTGTGTAGGGGTGCCTGGATGATGAGGAAGGGGAGGCTTTCTTGGTGCAGGAGTCCCACGGTGATTGTGAGTGATGCCGTGATGTGTGTGACTGTGCCAGATCCCAGTGGTCGGTTTTCCAGCGCTTGAACTGGAAACTGAGAGGAGAGAGGGTATGATGTTATGTTCAGGGAGGAGGCAAGGGCCTGGTCAATAAAATTTCCAGTGGCACCCGAGTTCACATAGAGCTGTGGAAACAAAACATGAGGGACAGCCAGTGATATTGATACTTAAAAAGTTTGGCGGAGAGTGAAGATGGAATATTCACACCTACCCCAGGAGACGGATGATCACTGGACCGTCCCTCTGATCTACTGACTCTCGAGTTAGAGTGTAGAGGACACTGTTGAAGCTTGTGTCCCTCTTGGCTACAATAGGGACAGAGCCCCGCTGTCTCCGACGGCGTTGCTCAGACGCAGGGAGGCTTGTGGTCCCTACCTCTATGGGTTCAAACTCTAACTCAGATCAGTCAGGAGGGAGAGAGGCGACGGTTATCCAGACGGTGACCAATGAGAGGGTGTCGTCTCAGCATGCCAGCTCTGTCTGGACTCCCTCACGCAATCCTCTTCTGAATAAGGTGTGGAGTGTCGGCTCATTCCATCCGCTGCATGCTGCCACTCTATTAAAGGAGAGGGCGTACTCCGCAGCAGTCTGGTCCTCCTGCCGTATTTGGAGTAGGTCGCTCACCCCCTCTCTGCCGTCCGGTGGATGATTGAACTCCTCTGATCAGAGCCATGAACCTCCCATAAGAACCCAGCTCCTCCTCTCCTCTTTCCCACGCCCGCCGGTCAACAGGGAAATAACTGTGGCAACTTTGGACCTCTCGGTGGTGGGGGCTCCCGTTTGATGAGAAAAGTAGAGGGAGCACTGGAGGAGGAAGCCATGGCATTTGGATGGAGTCCCGTCACATTTGTCTGAAAGGGACAAACGGGCTTCGCTGACCTATGCAGACTGTTGAATGGGCTGGGGTGCTGGCTCGCTGGGTCGATTCATGGTAGAGGATCCTTCGCTCGTTGGGTGTGACGCCCCTTGGGGAAGATCTAGATGTTGAAGAACGCGGAGGACCTCATCCATCGCCGTCCCCAGTTGCGCCAGCTGATCGTGGTGATGGCGAAGTAGGTCTCCCTATTCGCCGAGGCAATATTCTGTAACATAGACGCAGGTAGTCAGGAAGCAAGTGCAGTTAGTGAGTTTAATGACAACGACCATGGACCGATACAAGAGCAGCATCTAACATGGAAACATAAACATTATTTCCTGGTGGGTGATAACAAAGGAGTGCTAGATAAAGGGGAAGTAAACAGGGTAGTGATGGAGTCCAGGTGTGCCTCATGATGGGGCACAGGTGTGCGTAATGAGGGTTGCCAGGTGTGCATAATGAAGGGTTGCCATGACCGGTGGTTAGTAGACTGGCAACGTTGAGTGCCGGAGAGGGGAAGCGGGAGTAGACGTGACACTCAAGTATAAGTGAGTCACCCAGTAAAATAAAACTACTTGAGTAAAGTCTAAAAGTATTTGGTTTTAAAAATACTTAAGTATCAAAACTACATGTAATTGTTAAAATATACAGTACTTAGACAGTAATCATTTCAAATTCCTTATATTAAGCCAACCAGAACGGAACCATTTTCTTGTTTTTATTTATTTACGTATAGCCAGGGGCACACACCAACATCATTTACAAACGAAGCATGTGTTTTTAGTGAGTCCACCAGATCAGAGGCAGTAGGGATGACCAGGGATGTTCTCTTGATAAGTGTATGAATTGGACCATGTTCCTGTCCTGCTAAGCATTCAAAATGTACTTTTGGGTTTCAGGGAAAATATATGGCGTAAAAAGTACATTATTTTCTTTAGGAATGTGTAAAAGTAAAAGTAGTCAAAAATATAAATAGTAAAGTAAAGTACGGATACCCCCCAAAACGACTTAAGTAGAACTTTTAAGTATTTTTACTTAAGTACTTTACACAACTGATGAATACAATGGAAGTACATCAAGGCCACATCCTGATCAACAACAATGTCCTTGCATTATTGCTTGTTAATCACATCAGATTTGACCTGAATATGTTCTGCTCAGGAATTTAGTCAGGCATAGTAAGATCTAAGCATAGTTAAGGCTTGGTTAGAGATGGTGTTGTATGGTGAAAGTTAACATCTTGGGTCTTGTAAGGGGTACTGGAAAGCCCCAGTGGTACAACAACAGAGCTTGCATAATGAGGAATCTTATGTTAAGTCATTGTTATACTCAGGTAATTAAAGTCTATATACAGTATGTGCAATGCTGGCCATATAGAGCCCTTGTTATCAGCACCGCTACTGATTCCAGCAGTACCGATGACCTTTACCGATAATGGTCCAGCAGGTACGCTACCTCTGCTGCCAATACTAGACATTCCTCTCTGTGTTGTAATCACAAGAAGCCTTCTCCCAAGAAACAAACTGGAATTCATTGGTTTGTTCAGAGCCTGATAGTATGAGATAACCTCTAGGAGTCAACTTCTATCTCTTCACTGATTGGTCGGAATGGATATGTATATATCTAGGCAGCTAGCATATATTGAGATGTACAGCCACTGCAGTGCATGTGTTCTCTTCTGACTACAAGCAATTTGAGGACACATAACACATTTTTTTACCATCTTAGTTTACACATTACTTGACTGGATAAAAAATATGTAACATAAAATCGAATCACCCATCAGATGTTTACAATGTCTCTCAGTTTGATGCATAGAATTCCACATGCTTCCTATACTCTATGTCACAGTATGGGTGTGTCAGATGGGAAAAAGTGGGCATTCAGCAGCATGACAAGTCCAGTCCTGTTCAGCACACAGTTTAGAGGATTACTGAAGTAATTGAATCCAAACAACCTCACAATCTGTTGTCATACAATCCTTTTGTGATATCTGACCGGCTTCTATCATTAGTTATTTTTCTCCCACATTTAATGTGGAAACCGCATTGAATTAGGTTTTTATGTTCCAACAGGTTCCTAGGGTTGTTGGATTACAGAGGAAAACCCAGCCGTGAGCTGCCCAGTGACTCGACCTTACCAGACCAGCTAAATTCCTTCTACGCCTGCTTCAAGGCAAGCAACGCTGAAACATGCATAAGAGCACCAGCTGTTCAGGATGACTGTGAGATCTCGCTCTCCATAGCCAATGTGAGTAAGACCTTTTAAACAGGTTAACATTGACAAGGACGCAGGGTCAGACGGATTACCAGGACATGTACTCGGAGTATGCGCTAAACAGCTGGCAAGTATCTTCACTGACATTTTTAGCCTCTCTCTGGTCCATTATCTAATACCTACATGTTTCAAGCAGACCACCATAGTCCCTGTACCCAAGAATGCCAAGGTAACCTGTCTACCTGTCTATTGCCCAGTAGCACTCACTTCTGTAGCCATGAAATTCTTTGAAAGGCTGGTCATGGCTCACATCAACACCATAATCCCAGACACCCTGGACCCACTTCAATTCGCGTACCGCCCCAACAGATCCACAGATGACGCAATCTCTATTGCAACTGGATCTGGATCCTGGACTTCCTGACGGGCCGCCCCCAGTTGGTGAGAGTAGGCAACAACACATCTGTCATGCTGACCCTCAACACAGGGGTCCTTTATGGTTGTGCGTGCTTAGTCCCCTCCTGTTCTCCCTGTTCACCTATGACTGCATTGCCATGCACGACTCCAACACCATCATTAAGTTTGCTGATGACACAACGGTGGTTGGCCTGATCACCGACGACAATAAAACAGCCAATAGGGAGGAGGTCAGTGACCTGGCAGTGTGGTGCCAGGACAACAACCTCTTCCTCAATGTCAGCAAGACAAAGGAGCTGATTGTGGACTACAGGAAACGGAGGGCCAAGCACGCCCTCATACACATCGAAGGAGCCGTAGTGGAGCGGGTTGAGAGCTTCTAGTTCCTCGGTGTCTACATCACTAAGGAATTATCGTGGTTCACACACACCAAGACAGTTGTAAAGAAAGCCTCTTCCCCCTCATGAGGCTGAAAAGATTTGGAATGGGCCGTCAGATACTCAAAAAGTTCTACAGCTGCACCATTGAGAGCATCTTGACTGGCTGTATCACAGCTTGATATGGCAACTGTTTGGCATCTGACCGCAAGGCGATAAAGAGGGTAGTGTGTACGCCCCCAGTACATCATTGGGCCTGAGCTCCCTGCCATCCAGGACTTCTATACCAGGCGGTATCAGAGGAAGGCCATAAAAATGGTCAAAGACTCCAGCTACCCAAGTCAAAGACTGTTCTCTCTGCTAAATAGTTTAATAGTTAACCAAATAACTACCCAGACTATCTGCATTGAACTCTTTTGACTCATCACATACACTGCTGCTACAGTTTTATTATCTGCCCTGTTGACTAACTTTATCCCTACCTACACTACCGGTCAAAAGTGTTAAACAAATCAAAGTATATTTTATATTTGAGATTCTTCAAATAGCCACTGTTTGCCTTGATGACAGCTTTGCACACACTTGGCATTCTCTCAACCAGCTTCATGTTCACCTGGAATGGATTTCAATTAACAGGTGTGTCTTCTTAAAAGTTAATTTGTGGAATTTATTTCCTTCTAAATGCATTTGAGCCAATCAGTTGTGTTGTGGCAAAGCAGGGGTGGTATACATAAGATAGCCATATTTGGTAAAGACCAAGTACATATTATGGCAAGAACAGCACAAATAAGTCCAAATCCATATTATGGCAAGAACCGTTCAAATAAGCAAAGAAAAACAACAGTCCATCATTACTTTAAGAGATGAATGTCAGTCAATGCGGAACATTTCAAGAACTTTGAAAGTTTCTTGAAGTGCATTCGCAAAAAGCATCAAGTGCTATGATGGAACTGGCTCTCATAATTTAAAAAAATGTTTATTTCACCTTTATTTAACCAGGTAGGCTAGTTGAGAACAAGTTCTCATTTGCAACTGCGACCTGGCCAAGATAAAGCGTAGCAATTCGACACATACAACAACACAGAGTTACACATGGAATAAACAAAACATACAGTCAATAATACAGTAGAACAAAAGAAAACAAAAAGTCTATATACAGTGAGTGCAAATGAGGTAAGTTAAGGAAATAATTAGGCCATGGTGGCGAAGTAATTACAATATAGCAATTAAACACTGGAATGGTAGATCGGCAGAAGATGAATGTGCAGGTAGAGATACTGGGGTGCAAAGGAGCAAAATAAATAAATAAATACCAGTATGGGGATGAGGTAGGTAGATAGATGGGCTGTTTACAGATAGGCTAAGTACAGGTGCAGTGATCTGTAAAATGCTCTGACAGCTGGTACTTAAAGCTAGTGAGTGAGATGTGAGTCTCCAGCTTCAGAGATTTTTGCAATTCGTTCCAGTCATGGGCAGCAGAGAACTGGAAGGAAAGACGACCAAAGGAGGAATTGGCTTTGGGGGTGACCAGAGAGATATACCTGCTGGAGCGCGTGCTACGAGTGTGTGCTGCTATGGTGACCAGTGAGCTGAGATAAGGCGGGGCTTTACCTTGCAGAGACTTGTAGATAACCTGTAGCCAGTGGGTTTGGCGACAAGTATGAAGCGAGGGCCAACCAACGAGAGCGTATAGGTCGCAATGGTGGGTAGTGTATGGGGCTTTGGTGATAAAACGGATGGCACTGTGATAGACTGCATCCAGTTTGTTGAGTAGAGTGTTGGAGGCTATTTTATGGATGACATCACCGAAGTCGAGGATCGGTAGGATGGTCAGTTTTACGAGGGAATGTTTGGCAGCATGAGTGAAGGATGCTTTGTTGCGATTATAGGAAGCCGATTCTAGATTTAATTTTGGATTGGAGATGCTTAATGTGAGTCTGGAAGGAGAGTTTACAGTCTAACCAGACACCCAGGTATTTGTAGTTGTCCACGTATTCTAAGTCAGAGCCGTCCAGAGTAGTGATGCTGGACGGGCAAGCAGGTGCGGGCAGCGATCGATTGAAAAGCATGCATTTAGTTTTACTTGCGTTTAAGAGCAGTTGGAGGCCACGGAAGGAGAGTTGTATGGAATTGAAGCTCGTCTGGAGGTTAGTTAACACAGTGTCCAAGGAGGGGCCAGAAGTATACAGAATGGTGTCGTCTGCGTAGAGGTGGATCAGAGAATCACCAGCAGCAAGAGCAACATCATTGATGTATACAGAAAAGAGAGTCGGCCTGAGAATTGAACCCTGTGGCACACCCATAGAGACTGTCAGAGGTCCAGACAACAGGCCCTCCGATTTGACACACTGAACTCTATCAGAGAAGTAGTTGGTAAACCAGGCGAGGCAATCATTTGAGAAACCAAGGCTGTCGAGTGTGCCAATAAGAATGTTGTGATTGACAGAGTCGAAAGCCTTGGCCAGGTCGATGAATACGGCTGCACAGTAATGTCTCTTATCGATGGCGGTTATGATGTCGTTTAGAACCTTGATCGTGGCTGAGGTGCACCCATGACCAGCTCTGAAACCAGATTGCATAGCGGAGAAGGTATGGTGGGATTCGAAATGGTCAGTAATCTGTTTGTTAACTAGGCTTTCGAAGACCTTAGAAAGACAGGGTAGGATAGATATAGGTCTGTAGTTTGGGTCTAGAGTGTCACCCCCTTTGAAGAGGGGGATGACCGCGGCAGCTTTCCAATCTTTGGGAATCTCAGACGATACGAAAGAGAGGTTGAACAGGCTAGTAATAGGGGTTGCAACAATTTCGGCAGATAATTTTAGAAAGAGAGGGTCCAGATTGTCTAGCCCGGCTGATTTGTAGGGGTCCAGATTTTGCAGCTCTTTCAGAACATCGGCTATCTGGATTTGGGTAAAGGAGAAATGGTGGGGGCTTTGGCGGGTTGCTGTGGAGGGTTTTTATTTTTATTTTATTTCACCTTTATTTAACCAGGTAGGCTAGTTGAGAACAAGTTCTCATTTGCAACTGCGACCTGGCCAAGATAAGGCATAGCAGTGTGAACAGACAACACAGAGTTACACATGGAGTAAACAATTAACAAGTCAATAACACAGTAGAAAAAAGGGGAGTCTATATACATTGTGTGGAAAAGGCATGAGAAGGTAGGCGAATAATTACAATTATGCAGATTAACACTGGAGTGATAAATGATCAGATGGTTATGTACAGGTAGAGATATTGGTGTGCAAAAGAGCAGAAAAATAAATAAATAAAAACAGTATGGGGATGAGGTAGGTGAAAATGGGTGGGCTATTTACCAATAGACTATGTACAGCTGCAGCGATCGGTTAGCTGCTCAGATAGCAGATGTTTGAAGTTGGTGAGGGAGATAAAAGTCTCCAACTTCAGCGATTTTTGCAATTCGTTCCAGTCACAGGCAGCAGAGAACTGGAACGAAAGGCGGCCAAATGAGGTGTTGGCTTTAGGGATGATCAGTGAGATACACCTGCTGGAGCGCGTGCTACGGATGGGTGTTGCCATCGTAACCAGTGAACTGAGATAAGGCGGAGCTTTACCTAGCATGGACTTGTAGATGACCTAGAGCCAGTGGGTCTGGCGACGAATATGTAGCGAGGGCCAGCCGACTAGAGCATACAAGTCGCAGTGGTGGGTGGTATAAGGTGCTTTAGTGACAAAACGGATGGCACTGTGATAAACTGCAGCTGTGGAGGGTGCCGGGCAGTTGACCGGGGTTGGGGTAGCCATGTGGAAAGCATGGCCAGTCGTATAGAAATGCTTATTGAAATTCTCAATTATAGCGGATTTATCGGTGGTGACAATGTTTCCTAGCCTCAGAGCAATGGGCAGCTGGGAGGAGGTGCTCTTATTCTCCATGGACTTTACAGTGTCCCAGAACTTTTTTTGAGTTAGTACTACAGAATGCAAATTTCTGTTTGAAAAAGCTTGCCTTAGCTTTTCTAACTGCCTTTGTATATTTGTTCCTAACTTCCCTAAAAAGTTGCATAACACGGGGGCTATTCGATGCTTATGCAGAACGCCACAGGATGTTTTTGTGCTGGTCAAGGGCAGACAGGTCTGGCATGAACCAAGGACTATATCTATTCCTAGTTCTGAGAGGGGCATGCTTATTTAACATGGTGAGGAAGGCACTTTTAAAGAATAGCCAGGCATCTACTGACGGGATGAGGTCAATGTCATTCCAGGATACCCCGGCCAGGTCGATTAGAAAGGCTGGGTTGGCAGAGTATGCTAAAGCAGTGAGTAAAACAAACTTGGGGAGTAGGCTTCTAATGTTAACATGCATGAAACCAAGGCTTTTACGTTTACAGAAGTCAACAAATGAGAGCACCTGGGGGGTGGGAGTGGAGCTAGGCACTGCAGGACTTGGATTAACCCCCACATCACCAGAGGAACAAAGGAGAAGTAGGATAAGGGTACGGCTAAAGACTATACGAACTGGCCGTCTAGCACGTTTAGAACAGAGAGTAAAAGGAGCAGGTTTCTGGGCACGATAGCATAGATTCAAGGCATAGTGTACAGACAAAGGTAAGGTAGGATGTGAGTACATTGGAGGTAAACCTAGGCATTGAGTAATGAAGAGAGAGATATAGTCTCTAGAGATGTTTAAACCAGGTGATGTCATCACATATGTAGGAGGTGGAACAACATGGTTGGTTAAGGCATATTGAGCAGGGCTAGAGGCTCTACAGTGAAATAAGACAGTAATCACTAACCAGGACAGTAATGGACAAGGCATATTGATATTAGAGAGAGGCATGGGTAGCCAAGAGAACATATGGGTCCAGTGAGTGGTTGGGCTGGCTGGGGACACAGTGATTCAGACAGTTCGCAGGCTAACATGCTAATAGGTAGTAGGCCGAAGCTAAACAAGCTAGCAGCTAGTAGACCAGGGCAAGCTAGCAGTTAGCAGGCCGGGTTAGCAAGCAAGCAATTAGCATGGGCTAGCAGTTAGTAGATAGCAGGGGCTAGAAAGTTAGCCTTTGGGGGGGGACGTCGCGATGGGGGTAAGTCTGTTTTTGCATCTTCGTGCGGTGACGTCGATAGACCAGTAGTGGAATTAGTAGGGTTCCAGGTAGCTCTTGGTAACTAGCAGGCCGATATTGTAGCCCAGGAGTATGCTTCGGTGGTAGCACAGGAGCCCTGGCCGGGCTAGCTTCAAGCTAAATTGGTGCTTGCTCTGGGATGGAAACGCTAGCCAGGAGTAGTCATCCGGGATTGCGGTTAGCTAGTTGTGAAGATCCAGATGAAAATGTTTAGTTTGCGGTAGGAATCCGGGGATAAGGACCCCCAACAGAATGGAAGACCCAGAGTTGCCTCTGCTGCAGAGGATAAATTCATTAGAGTTACCAGCATCAGAAATTGCAGCCCAAATAAATGCTTCACAGAGTTCAAGTAACAGACACATCTCAACATCAACTGTTCAGAGACTGTGTGAATCAGGCCTTCATGGTCGAATTGCTGCAAAGAAACAACTACTAAAGGACATCAATAATAAGAAGAGACTTGCTTGGGCCAAGAAACACGAGCAATGGACATTAGACCTGTGGAAATTTGTCCTTGGGTCTGGAGTCCAAATTGGAGATTTTTGGTTGCAACTGCCGTGTGTGGGTGAACGGATGATCTCCGCATGTGTTTTTCCCACCATAAAGCACAAAGGAGGTGTTGTGGTGTGGGGGTGCTTTGCTGGTGACACTGTCTATGATTTATTCAGAATTCAAGGCACACTTAACCAGCATGGCTACCACAGCATTCTGCAGCAATATGCCATCCCATCTGGTTCGGGCTTAGTGGGGCTATAATTTGTTTTTCAACAGGACAATGACCCAACACACTTCCAGTCTGTGTAAGGGCTATTTTACAGAGAATGAGAATGTTGGAGTACTGCATCAGATGACCTAGCTTCCACAATCCCCTGACCTCAACCAAATTCAGATGGTTTGTGATGAGTTGGACCACAGAGTGAAGGAAAAGCAGCCAACAAGTGCTCAGCATATGTGGGAACTTCTTCCAGACTGTTGGAAAAGAATTCCAGGTGAAGCAGGTTGAGAGAATGGCAAGAGTTTGCGACATCAAGGCAAAGGGTGGCTATTTGAAGAATTTCAAATCTCAAATATATTTTGATTTGTTTAACACTTTTTTGGTTACAACATTATTCCATATGTGTTATTTCTACAATGTAGAAAATAGTAAAAATAAAGAATAAGCCTTGAATGAGTAGGTGTCCTAAAACTTTTGACTGGTATTGTATATGTACATACAGTGCCTTGCGAAAGTATTCGGCCCCCTTGAACTTTGCGACCTTTTGCCACATTTCAGGCTTCAAACATAAAGATATAAAACTGTAATTTTTTGTGAAGAATCAACAACAAGTGGGACACAATCATGAAGTGGAACGACATTTATTGGATATTTCAAACTTTTTTAACAAATCAAAAACTGAAAAATTGGGCGTCAAAATTATTCAGCCCCTTTACTTTCAGTGCAGCAAACTCTCTCCAGAAGTTCAGTGAGGATCTCTGAATGATCCAATGTTGACCTAAATGACTAATGATGATAAATACAATCCACCTGTGTGTAATCAAGTCTCCGTATAAATGCACCTGCACTGTGATAGTCTCAGAGGTCCGTCAAAAGCGCAGAGAGCATCATGAAGAACAAGGAACACACCAGGCAGGTCCGAGATACTGTTGTGAAGAAGTTTAAAGCCGGATTTGGATACAAAAAGATTTCCCAAGCTTTAAACATTCCAAGGAGCACTGTGCAAGCGATAATATTGAAATGGAAGGAGTATCAGACCACTGCAAATCTACCAAGACCTGGCCGTCCCTCTAAACTTTCAGCTCATACAAGGAGAAGACTGATCAGAGATGCAGCCAAGAGGCCCATGATCACTCTGGATGAACTGCAGAGATCTACAGCTGAGGTGGGAGACTCTGTCCATAGGACAACAATCAGTCGTATATTGCACAAATCTGGCCTTTATGGAAGAGTGGCAAGAAGAAATCCATAAAAAGTGTTGTTTAAAGTTTGCCACAAGCCACCTGGGAGACACACCAAACATGTGGAAGAAGGTGCTCTGGTCAGATGAAACCAAAATTGAACTTTTTGGCAACAATGCAAAACGTTATGTTTGGCGTAAAAGCAACACAGCTGAACACACCATCCCCACTGTCAAACATGGTAGTGGCAGCATCATGGTTAGGGCCTGCTTTTCTTCAGCAGGGACAGGGAAGATGGTTAAAATTGATGGGAAGATGGATGGAGCCAAAAACAGGACCATTCTGGAAGAAAACCTGATGGAGTCTGCAAAAGACCTGAGACTGGGACGGAGATTTGTCTTCCAACAAGACAATGATCCAAAACATAAAGCAACATCTACAATGGAATGGTTCAAAAATAAACATATCCAGGTGTTAGAATGGCCAAGTCAAAGTCCAGACCTGAATCCAATCGAGAATCTGTGGAAAGAACTGAAAACTGCTGTTCACAAATGCTCTCCATCCAACCTCACTGAGCTCAAGCTGTTTTGCGAGGAGGAATGGGAAAAAATTTCAGTCTCTCGATGTGCAAAACTGATAGACATACCCCAAGCGACTTACAGCTGTAATCACAGCAAAAGGTGGCGCTACAAAGTATTAACTTAAGGGGGCTGAATAATTTTGCACGCCCAATTTTTCAGTTTTTGATTTGTTAAAAAAGTTTGAAATATCCAATAAATGTCGTTCCACTTCATGATTGTGTCCCACTTGTTGTTGATTCTTCACAAAAAAATACAGTTTTATATCTTTATGTTTGAAGCCTGAAATGTGGCAAAAGGTCGCAAAGTTCAAGGGGGCCGAATACTTTCGCAAGGCACTGTATCTACCTTAATTACCTGCTACCCTTGCACATTGTTACTCATTGTGTGTTTATTCCTCGTGTTTATTATTTTTCCATAATGTTTTCTATTTTTTTTCTCTCTGCATTGTTGGGAAAGGCCCATACGCATTTCACTGTTAGACAACACCTGTTGTTTATGAAGCATGTGACAAATACCATTTGATTTGATTGTGGTTTGGTTCCCTCTTTGTATTTAAATGTCTCAGCCTGAGCTGAACTCAATACCCACTGCTGCTCTCCCTGCTGGGACAGACAGACATGTCCTATTAAAACTGGGACCACGAGGGACAGGGATAGCAGCACAGCTGTTATGAAGAGTAGTGCAGTAGAGCTTTTGTAATGGCTTTCAAGGCATGAACATTGAGGTCATAGAAACAGGGAGAGAGAATGAGAGGGAAGTGAAAGAGAGAATAAGAAGAATGATGGTACGGCATAACTAGCTGTAAACAGACAGACCGACCGACTTCTACAGAGTTCTGTAACAGAAGACACTTCCTCTTGTCCTAAAAATATATACTTCTTTGTTCCCTCTCATTGTAAGGATGGGTGATGTGGTAATATGCGTCTACCAGGGCAGTGTGTGAGAGGTTGTCGGTTAGCAGTGAACTCTCATAACCCCAGCCAGCTCATCTTGGAGTCAGGAGTGGTGTGACGGGAGCTGGAGGACTGTGGTCTGTGGTTAGTTGGTCACCTCTGGTCAGAGTGAGACCTCTCACCTCTAACTTCACATGAGTCTATGATGTCACCACAACTGGCTGTGTCTGGGCCAAAGGGCACTCAGCTGGGTCCTGTTTTGAAGGATTGATTCCATTCTCCGTGTGTGTGTGGTCAGTCATCTGCTTCTGACTCACTGATTTTGCTTTTGTAGCTGACAGGTGGCAACTTGCACCGAACAATAGGTTGACCTCACCTCCAATGCCCTTTTTTTACATAGAAATACAGTGTCCGTTCACTAGCAAACACAAGGACCATAAATCAAACACAGTTCACTATGTAAAAATGCTGCTCCAATGAACATAAGGAACACTGTAAGGACCATTTCCGTACTTGTCTCTTGTCGTTCTTATCTATTAGCCTTTTGCCAGTTCATTATAGGCTTAGATGTGGGCCCTTTATTCAGTCTATCATCACAGAACCCCTGTGACAATAAGGCAGATCTCATAGATTTGTTTTACAGTCTTACTACCAGGCAAAGATCTAAATCAACATCCACTTTTGGTTTATGCTGAGTATTCACGTTCCCTGTTATCACAGAGTTGTTTTATGGACATACGTTCTGCTACCCAATGCAGGTAACAGTAAACAATTAATATGCTTGTCTAACAGTGTTTGGAGGGTTAACAGTATGGCCAGTAGAAAGCGTTTGACAGGCCATTTATATTAGGTTGATAATGTAATGATGTTGAACAGAGGAAGTTCATGGCTAACCCAGCAGGGTTAACGGTTACTGGTGCCAGTGGCAGTTTGGGGCAGAGCCAAGGAATTTTGTTTTCCTCTGGGTGAGGCGGCATGGGAAAGCCCTGGCAGAGCCAGAGGGGGAGGGTGGGTGATACAGGTACATCATCAAACATGCAGAGACAGCTCTGAACATGCTCCATACCCACCTCTGGAGGGGGTTTGGGATTGTGGGGTGTGATAGGATTTCAGATAGTGTTACAGGACTGTGCTGTTTTTACAAGTAATTCAGAGAGAGAGGGAGAGGAGGGGGGGGGGGGTAGAGAGAGCTGTACATGACTGTTTGTCAGGTCATTGTATATATGGTTATTTTCTGATTTCTGTGAAGAGGTCAGTAAATCACCATCATTGTACAGGGCTTTATAATTCCCTGAATTGACAATGAACTGCCACTAGATGGCATTCATTCTAAAACTGTGTTGAAGGAGCAAGCAAGCTATTGCCAGTGGTGTGTATTCATGGATGCCAAGGGAAGCCAGCCTTCCCCCCCCAAAATGTACCAATAATAAAACATATACAATCATTTATATATTTCGAGCTAAACTGAGTGAACTCAACTGTGATTGGTCCTGGCGCACCAATAAAAAGTGTTTAGGGAATCCAGTTTGGATTTGGATTCACACCACATCAAAAGAAAAAAAACTTGGATTGTTGCATCTCGTTGTGTTGTTGTCCTCTGGTGGCCTTCTCTTAAATTAGCCATGGATGGAGATAGGGATTTGGATCCAAATGTTAATTCATACATTGTGCCTCTGGCCTCACAGGATGCTTTTTATTTCCATAAATTAACAACATCAACATGGCACAGTCACAGACCAACCTTCAGATAACAAACAAACAAAATACAAAGATGTCATTGACTCATCAGAGCCAATTCAGTTCATACAAAATACAGAATGGGCCTGTTCTGCATTACCAAGTTCATCTTTGTAAACTCTCCCTCATTCTATTGACAACGGTGGTATGTTCTAAGACTTTGAAGGGAGAATACAGTCATCAAAAGGGCAAGAGTAGTCAGATGGAGGAAAGTGTTTGTGATTTAGTTGGTGTTGGTGAAGGCCTGGTAGAGGGCGGTGAGCTGGGCCTTCAGGTCCTGGGCGTAGGGGTCCAGCTTGTCCTTCAGGTCCTCAGCATAGGGGGCCAGGCTCTGCTGCACCATCTGAGCTCTGGTGGTCAGCTCGCTCTGGAGGTTCTTGGTCAGGGGGGCCACTCTCTTCTGGAAGTCCTGCAGGTGCAGGTCCACTTTCTGCTTCAGCTCATCAGTGTAGGGGCCCAGCTGGGACTGCAGCTCCTTCACACTCTGCTCCAGACTCCCCTTCAGCTCATCACTCTTCTGGAGCAGGGTGGCCCTCAGGGTCTCGGAGTCCAGGGACTCTGCATAGGGAGCCAGATCCTGTTTCAGCTGCTCCACTCTCTGCTGGACTTGGGTCTTCATCTCCTCTGCGTAGGGTTCCAGTTTCCCCTTGACACTGCCCAGGTCTTGCTCCAGACGCTCTCTCAGCACCTCAGCCTCCTGGGTAATCTTGGTCATCAGGTCCTTGGCTGCAGAAGGGAGCTGCTCCTGCAGGGAGATGGCGTATTGGCTGGCCACGTCAGCGCTCTCTGTGATGCGGTCACTGCAGGAGAGGAGAGGAGAGGAGAGGAGAGGAGAGGAGAGGAGAGGAGAGGAGAGGAGGGTCAGTTCAGGTCCCCATCCTAGTAATCTGAGCGATTCGACTACAGACATTCCACACGTTATGACAACTACATCACAGATCATATTACTTACTTGACATCCTGTCCCAGCTGAGATTTCCTGATCATCTGGACGGTGTCTTCGGCCGTGTGCGTTGCCTTGGCAACGTAGTCCCAGAAGGCATCTGTCAGCTGCTCCAGCTGTGGCTTAGGCTCATCAGCGTAGAACAGGTTAGCATGACAGCCTGTTAGGGCGTAGCAGAAGAGTTAGTTGTTGTGAAATTGTATATTTCAGGGTCATTACTGGTTAGGCATGGCAGCCTGTTGGGGCGTAGCAGAAGAGTTAGTTGTTGTGAAATTGTATATTTCAGGGTCATTACTGGTTAGGCATGGCAGCCTGTTGGGGCGTAGCAGAAGAGTTAGTTGTTGTGAAATTGTATATTTCAGGGTCATTACTGGTTAGGCATGGCAGCCTGTTGGGGCGTAGCAGAAGAGTTAGTTGTTGTGAAATTGTATATTTCAGGGTCATTACTGGTTAGGCATGGCAGCCTGTTGGGGCGTAGCAGAAGAGTTAGTTGTTGTGAAATTGTATATTTCAGGGTCATTACTGGTTAGACATGGCAACCTGTTGGCGGCATTAAGGTAACTAGAAAAGTATACTCCCTCTGCCGTGGTTATTATTGACTATTGACTTAAAATGAATTTGGTAGATTGATGGAAGGTTGTTGTACTTCAGCTCTATAAATTTCACTTATAATCTGAAATATTCTTGTATCCCACTCACCAGTGAATACAGCCAGTGCGAGCACCACAATAACCTTCATGACTCTCAATCAGATTCTGTGAAATAAAGCAACAATCACTTAAAGCATTGTAATCCACCAGAAAAAAACATAATGGAATGCTATCAAATAATACCATGGACTTGTAGAATCCAGCTTACCGTCTTTGTGTATGAGTGTGTTGGTGTATCTCTGAGTCCAGTCTGCAGTGACTGTAGTTTCAGCCGTGTCCTGGCCTGTATATATAGTGAGCAGGACAGTAAGGAACACAAAGTCCAAGAGCCAGTGCCTCGCTGTCAGCAGTGCTCCAAATCATAAACCCTCAGACCGCAGTGCACCACTCAGCACCTGTCTACCTGACCCAGCCCAGTTCTGTCCTGACAACTCACCCTGGACCTGTCCCAATGAACCCCTGGACCCAGAATGCACAGGAGAGCACTGCGTTATCATCACCTCTGGGTAAAGTGTCACAAACAGAGTTTGGAACAAAAAGTAGTGATCAGAGATACTCAGTGAAGACCAATCTCCTGGGACTGCATGCTGATAAACACATCTCCATTCAATCCCCTTGTCTATAGTTTTTCAATGATATGCAGTAGTGATACATGTGCAGCAGGACACTTGTTGCCTTGCAGCTATACAGGTCTGTTACTGTTAATATCATCTGAGGGTAGATGTGTTGTATTGAGGCTTATGTACTTTTACATACACTAGCCTGTTCCTTTCTCTCAGGCATAATGTATATTGGTCTTTATATATGATGCTACAACTCTACAATGCTGATAGTGAGTAACTGGTTCACACCAGGTCAGTTTCATGGATTTTTCCTTGATGGCACAGAAAGTCTCAGATCGAATCAGCCATTCTCTGAGCCAATCACAGCCATTTCTCAGACATAAATAGCACTTTGTCCAGACAACACCTTCCTCCCAACCTTCATGAAGTATCAGTCTGATCAGATATGGTATTGATTTATAGTCAGTTTAAGTTTGATGTCCAGCCAGCTGGCATTGACTCCCAGAATATATTCTATGATATAGTTTTCAGTTTAACTGTGAGGTCATGTGTTCAAGCACTTCCATGTGTCAGTTGTCTGATCAAAGTTCATTTGACCTTTCCCATACACACTGTGATAGGGTCTAATGTTAGGGGCCACATGGGCCCAGTCTATTCATTAGATGTGATTTCACAATAGCTAGTAGATGGTGGTAATGTATGGTGTCTAGGAACTTATTTGGAATCAATTCAATGTTACAGTAGACTTTCATTTTTCATTTGTCATACTGTAATTATTCTGTTTAAATGGATAGTGGGTTACTGTGCTATACTGGTAATTGACCTTGTCATAACCTCGCCCCTGGGTTATTGCGCAAAGAAGTGTCTGGGAACGACATTACCATGTCAAAAAGGTGGATCAATCTACCCAGAGAATGGCCAGATTGAGAATCTTCACAGCACTCATTCTACATCACTTGGGTTATTCATGATGTCACATCCTGGTAATCTGGAGTTTTGAAGTCAGGAGTTGAGTTCTAAACCTCCTATCTGCCCACTGTGCCTTATTACAAACCATCACAGTGCCACTCTATAGAGAGTAGAATAAGGAGAGGGTGTTGCCTGGAATCTACTATTCCTTATGTAAATGCACTACAGTGCAACGTTCAACACCTCAAATAACCTCTGACCCCAGTGATGACTAAAATGTGTGAAGGTTGACACTGCGCTATAGGTTTGCGTTGGCAATTGAGGTGACACAACCGTTGGGATGTTACCGTTGATGGCTAAACAAACGCCAGGATGTCTAGAATGAAATCATGTCCTTGTCGAAAAGCACCAAATTGAAAAGTGAAATGTACTAATGCCAGCATCCGTATAATCTAGTTAGTATTATATATGTGGTTGTGGTCTTATTGCTTGACCTGATTACAAACAGACTACCCAACCGCTCTGAGATGTCCGCATGGTCCTAAAGCACAAAGTTGGCTGTTTTGTATCACATTCCAATGATAAAACTGTGGGCGACAAAAATAACATGTCAAAATGTGTGGGGGACATGTCCCCGTCCCCGTCCCCTGTCCCCAGTGAAAGTTGCATCCGACTGTAAGTCTTCTCTAGAATGAGGCTTTCAGTAGAAGGGTCCAGGTCCATGCACAGTTGTCTAATTAGAATATAACCAATAAAAAGGACCATGCACAGTTGTCTAATTAGAATATAACCAATAAAAAGGACCATGCACAGTTGTCTAATTAGAATATAACCAATAAAAAGGACCATGCACAGTTGTCTAATTAGAATATAACCAATAAAAAGGACCATGCACAGTTGTCTAATTAGAATATAACCAATAAAAAGGACCATGGTGTTGGTGGGGGAGATTCCCAAAGGAAACATATTGAAGTTCAATCAAAGCCAGGTTAATCAAGTCTGGTCTGTCTAGGTTCTGTCTGTCAGGCTCAGAGAATGAATATGAAGGTAACAAAATAATATATTGTCATTGTGTATTGTTTGTGCATGTGTGTGTGTGTGCATGTCAATATAGTAACCGCACGGTCATGTGATGACAGCCAGCAAGGAGTTGTAGCAGAAGCAGGAAGAGAGGTGACATGGCAGTGACTCCTGGACTTTGGGCTTACATCTACAGCTCTGGTTTCGACTATATATACAGCATGGCACTGGCCTGATAGACACACAGACAGACTGAATACACAGAGATACACCAGGAAAAAAACAGGTGAGGCCAATGCTGAGATTCAAAACAAGGTGTTGGGAAAATGTGATTTTAGGGTTCTAAGATGCAAATGTAATTGAAGTGTAATTGACTAATGATGTTTCTGTTTCAGTGACAAACGCAAATATGAAGGTGTTGGCGGTGCTTGCAATTGCTATACTCTCTGGTAAGTAACATCTAATGTTACCACAACCATAACTACTCTGTAAAAATGTTTTATTGAAACCTTTTGAATGCAACAAGATTATTAGAATGATTTATTATTTTAAACCTGGCCTACTTCAAGCTCCTTGAACAGTGTAAGGTCATAAAGCAGGTCAGGTTAAACTAGCAGTTTCACAGGAACTAACTCTATTTCCATGCCCCAACAGGTTGCCATGCTAACCTATTCTATGCCGATGAGCCCAAGCCACAGCTGGAGCAGCTGACAGATGCCTTCTGGGACTACGTCGCCAAGGCAACAAAAACTGCCGATGACACGGTCCAGATGATCAGGAAGTCTCAGTTGGGACAGGATGTCAAGTAAGTCATTTGACCTGTGATCTAGTTGTCATAACATGTGTGTAATGTCTGTAGTGGAAGCCCTCTCAGAGTACTAGTCACCTGAGTGGTGCAGCGGTCTAAGGCACTGCATTCCAGTGCTAGAGGCATCACTACAGACAATCCCGGGCTGTATCCCAACCGGCTGTGATTGGGAGTTGCATAGGGGGGTGCACAATTGGCCCACGTCGTCTGGGTTAGGAGAGGGTTTGTCCAGGGTAGGCCGTCATTGTAAATACGAATTTGTTCTTAACTGACTTGCCTAGTTACAGTAAGTAAAATAAAATCTATAAATAAAACTAGAATCCTGACCTGACCAGACCCCTCTCCTCTCCTGCAGTGACCGCATCACAGAGAGCGCTGACGTGGCCAGCCAATACGCAGTCTCCCTTCAGGAGCAGCTTCCTCCTGCAGCCAAGGACCTGATGACCAAGATTACCCAGGAGGCTGAGGTGCTGAGAGAGCGTCTGGAGCAGGACCTGGGCAGTGTCAAGGGGAAACTGGAGCCCTACGCAGAGGAGATGAAGACACAAGTCCAGCAGAGAGTGGAGCAGCTGAAACAGGATCTGGCTCCCTATGCAGAGTCCCTGGACTCCGAGACCCTGAGGGCCACCCTGCTCCAGAAGAGTGAGGAGCTGAAGGGGAGTCTGGAGCAGAGTGTGAAGGAGCTACAGTCCCAGCTGGGTCCCTACACAGATGAGCTGAAGCAGAAAGTGGACCTGCACCTGCAGGACTTCCAGAAGAGAGTGGCCCCCCTGACCGAGAACCTCCAGAGCGAGCTGACCACCAGAGCTCAGATGGTGCAGCAGAGCCTGGCCCCCTATGCTGAGGACCTGAAGGACAAGCTGGACCCCTACGCCCAGGACCTGAAGGCCCAGCTCACCGCCCTCTACCAGGCCTTCACCAACACCAACTAAATGGCCCAAAGCTACACCACTTCTTGATCCTCTGAAACGTTTTGAGTGATTCTGTCATAACCTGAACTGCACTGTAAAACATGGAAATTAAACTGGGCATATACCCAGAGCATCATATTTATTATTATTTAGAAAAATGTAAACCAAACATTCACACTCAAATATTTATATGTGTTTGTTTTACCTTGTTGAATAATGTCAACCTTTTATAATTTCATACATTTTTTAAAGAAAAATAAAGATATTGAAATGATGAACATAATGCAAGATTGTTCCCTCATTCATTACACTCCAATTACACGTGCAATATGTCACTTAAGGACACAGGATAAGTCACAACTATGGCTGTCCCCGTCTTTTCCCTGTCTCTGTGTGTCTCTCTCTGTGTGTCTGTCTCTGTGTGCCTCTCTCTGTGTGTGTCTATCTCTCTCTCTCTCTTTCTCTCTCTCTCTCTCTGTGTGTCTCTCTCTGTGTGTCTCTATGTGCCACTCTGTCTCTCTCTGTGTTTCGCTCTCTCTCTTTTAGCAACACAAATACTTGTGTTGAGTGTGTGAAATCCCTTTGCTTAATTAGAGACGGTTATTTCCTGGGCCTCCTGGGTCCAGACTGGCCCTGCTGACATTTGTATCTCTAGCTCATGTGTCAGCAACATGTTTATCCAAGTCTCTGTCCTTTTGCATGTCAATGCTGGTAAAATGCCAATGTAACATTCATACCCAGAAAACATGAAAATATTTGGTGGGCAAGGTGGGCACGGGCTAGCCCACACAAGCCCAACACGGCCCATCCAAAACCAAGCCCAACAGGGGCCATTCCTTACCAAGCCCAGCGTGAGCTAGCCCATACCAAGCCCAGCACGGGCTAGCCCACACCAAGCCCAGCTAAGTCTAGCCCTCACCAAACCCAGCTAAGGCTAGCCCTCACCAAGCCCAGCACGGGCTAGCCCTCACCAAGCCCAGCTAAGGCTAGCCCTCACCAAGCCCAGCTAAGGCTAGCCCTCACCAAGCCCAGCTAAGGCTAGCCCTCACCAAGCCCAGCTAATGCTAGCCCTCACCAAGTCCAGCACGGGCTAGCCCACACCAAGCCCAGCTAAGGCTAGCCCTCAACAAGCCCAGCACAGGCTAGCCGACACCAAATTCAGCACTGGGCAAATGCCCTGGGGGCCAACGTGGAGACGATGAGCGAAGGCACATCAGCCAATGTGGGCAGCCTACTTGGGGCCAATACTTTAGTCAATGTGGGCAGCCTACTTGGGGCCAATATTTTAGCCAATGTGGGCAGCCTACACGGGGCCAATATTTTAGCCAATGTGGGCAGCTTACACAGGGCCAATATTTTAGCCAATGTGGGCAGCCTACACAGGGCCAATATTTTAGCCAATGTGGGCAGCCTACACGGGGCCAATATTTTAGCCAATGTGGGCAGCCTACACGGGGCCAATATTTTAGCCAATGTGGGTAGCCTACACGGGGCCAATATTTTAGCCAATGTGGGCAGCCTACACGGGGCCAATATTTTAGCCAATGTGGGCAGCCTACACGGGGCCAATATTTTAGCCAATGTGGGCAGCCTACACAGGGCCAATATTTTAGCCAATGTGGGCAGCTTACACAGGGCCAATATTTTAGCCAATGTGGGCAGCCTACACGGGGCCAATATTTTAGCCAATGTGGGCAGCCTACACGGGGCCAATATTTTAGCCAATGTGGGCAGCCTACACAGGGCCAATATTTTAGCCAATGTGGGTAGCCTACACGGGGACAATATTTTAGCCAATGTGGGCAGCCTACACGGGGCCAATATTTTAGCCAATGTGGGCAGCCTACACGGGGCTAATATTTTAGCCAATGTGGGCAGCCTACACAGGGCCAATATTTTAGCCAATGTGGGCAGCCTACACGGGGCCAATATTTTAGCCAATGTGGGCATTTTGGCTGGGTAAGATGTTCAGTGTTCCACTTTGGAATGTGCCACAGGCTACAGACAGGTGTGTATTACTCCTCCCTCTGGCTGGGTCTCCACTGTTTATGAGTGTCTGTCTGAGGACACACACGCTCATGTACACACACACACACACACGCTAATGTACACACACACACACACACACACGTCACACCTCCATGTTCACCTCCTCTTCTCCATCCAACGTGGAGGGACAGAGTCCAATGACAACAGGACACGTGGGCTTCACAGTCATTCCCCCGATACTGAGAAACAACTCACTCAAACATCAAGCAGACAGTACACAAACACACTGTGGAGGACAAACAGACATGTGAGGGGCACATATGGAGGAGAAATCACAGCAGTGACAATTATAATGAGTCATATCAGGTTCGGACAGTGTACTCTGCTAATATGAAGCCATCTTAGACAAACCTGCTTAGTGCCTGTCTTCATTTTTTTGTAATCTATTTTTTTTAAACTACCCAATTTCTTTGCTAAGCAAAGAGGCAACATTTCCTTGAATATATGTCCACATGATCTCTGGCAAGTCAAAGCAACCTGATTCAGGACGAGGGTCCGGCAGGGAAACAAATGATTTCAGATGACACCCTCTCTTGAGCCCATCTGTCTCCTCCATATTGATGCCAATATGGGCACCGAGGGGGTGGGGGATCTGTCTGTTTAAACATGCCCATCACTCAGGAGAACACACCACCACAGAGCCAAAAGGCATCATTAAACCCTGATCAAATGGCCTTCCTCATCCCAACAGAGGAGCATAGTTTAGAGTAATATACAGCATCTCCCTCATCTCCTTGACTGTCTATTGAGGAAGACATGATGGCCTATTGAACCATATGATGGGAACTGAGAAGACATCGAGAGGTAGTCAATCAGTGGAAAGACACAGGACGGGAGTCTCTTTGAACAAGCTGCATCTTGCAGATTATCCCACTATGGTGGTGACGCACAGAAGGAGATTAGACATTGTTTTGATGCAGATAAGAGGTTGTTCCAGACAGAATGGCTGTAGTCAGTGATGGTTTGGTTCTGGCATCAGAAGAAGTGGAGATGAGGAGATACTGTGGATAACAAGCACATGTAGATGAGTCATTGTAAATATCCAACCCTGAAGGCAGTGTTTCATTGTGTTGTTTTACCCCAGCATGCCCTTTGATATGACTTGGATCAGACCAGATTGTTTGTAATACAAGGGCCCTGTACAACAACATCCACATAGCTGGTGTCTTTTTTAATCCCTCCATTTATATGGGTGCTGTTTGTGAGGCATTTCCCTCTTCATAAATGTGTGTGCTAACCAGCTGTTGTGATATGAGGGCAATACAAACCATTTTTTATCTGATTAAACTCTGCAGTCTGACTTCAACTTTCAGGGCTATCTGGGATTTCCTTCTAGTGGTCCTCCTAGTGGTTAGAGCGTTGGACTAGTAACCGAAAGGTTGCAAAATTGAATCCCCGAGCTGACAAGGTAAACATCTGGCGTTCTGCCCCTGAACAGGCAGTTAACCCACTGTTCCTAGGCCGTCATTGAAAATAATATATATATTTTTTAAATATATTTTTTAATTGTACCCCTTTTTCTCCCCAATTTCGTGGTATCCAATTGTTTTAGTCTCATCGCTACAATTCCCGTACGGGCTCGGGAGAGGCGAAGGTTGAAAGTCATGCATCCTCCGATACACAACCCAACCAAGCCGCACTGCTTCTTTAATAATAATAATAATTTGTTCTTAACTGACTTGCCTAGTTAAATAAAGGTAAAATAAAAAATGAGTGGAAGTGCCAAGAGCAACAGTAGGTTAGACTTTCCTGCCACCTGTTGGCAAAGCTGTGATACTGCAAGAGAGATGGAGCGAGAGAGAGAGATCTACATCATTACAACTCTATATACAGCCATAACATGACATTTGAAATGTCTCTATTCCTTTGGAACTTTTGAAAAGTGTAATGTTTACTGTTCATTTTGTATTGTTTATTTCACTTTTGTTTATTATTTATTTCACTTGCTTTGGCAATGTAAACAGATGTTTCCCATGCCAATAAAGCCCTTTGAATTGAATTGAGGGAGAGAGAGCGAGCGAGAAAGAGAGAAAGAGAAAGCGAGATAAGACAATATGTTGGAAAGGGAAGATAGTTGAGAGTGTAGAGAGAGTGACAAGGAAAGATGTACAGTATGCATGGATGTGTGTTTGGATCAGAGGTAGAGAACTTGGGAGAGATACAGGAGAGTAAGAGGACATGGAAAAGAGACAGACAGATCAGGAAGTGAAACGTCTGTAACATTGCCTCTTGAGCACACAGTGTGTTTTCCTTTCTGTGTGCTTAAATAATTATTACCTGTATGAACTGAACTGATGTCAACTATGCACAGAATACACAGACCCCATACACACAGACCCCATAAAACAGCAGTCAACTTAACTATCAACCTGGACTCAGGGGTAGACATAACATAGTAAAGGTAAATAAAGGTAAATAAAGGTAAATAAAGGTAAATCCGAGACATGTATTAATTTGTGAATGTCCATCATCCATTTCGTATGATACACAGTGGTGTTAAGTACTTAAGTAAAAATACTTTAAAGTACTACTTAAGGAGTTTTTTGGGGTATCTGTACTTTACTATTTATATTTTTTGACAACTTTTACTTTTACTTCACTACATTCCTAAAAAAAAAAAAATTTACTTTTTACTCCATACATTTTCCCTGAAACCCAGAAGTACTCGTTACATTTTGAATGCTTAGCAGGACAGAAAATTGTCCAATTCACACACTTATCAAGATCACATCCCTGGTCATCCCTACTGCCTCTGATTTGGCGGACTCACCCAAACACAAACGCTTTGTTTTTAAATGATGTCTGAGTGTTAGAGTGTGACCCTGGCTATCCGTAAATTAAATCAATTAAATTAAAATGCGTGCCATCTGGTTTCAGGAATTTTTAATTATTCATACATTTACTAATCATACTTTTACTATTGATACTTAAGTATATATTTAGCAACTACATTTACTTTTGATACTTAAGTATATTTAAAACCAAATACTTTTAGACTTTTACTCAAGTAGTATTTTACTTGGTGACTCACTTTTACTTGAGTCATTTTCTATTAAAGGTATGTTTATGAGAATTTAGTACTTTTTCCACCACTGATGATAAAGTAGATTCCGAATTGCAATTTGTATGATATTTTACGAACTGCAATTTGTACAATATGTTTGCAAATTTTCAAATCTCATGATACGTTATTACGACTTGTTGTGGCTGTTAGCTTAGACTAGACGTAACATAATAAATTGAAACCTGGGAGAGTGAAATTAGTATGTTACGTTTGGTATGGTTACTTACATAAAACAGAAGGTTACTTAAGGCAAAAAAAAGAATGTATGTTTGTCAAGGAGGGTGAGTAGATGTAGAACATGACCGTCTAGCAACCCAAAGGCTGCATGTTCGGATCTCATCACGGACAACTTTATAATTTTAGCTACTTTGCAACTACTTACTACATTTTAGTTACTTTGCAACTACTTAGCATGTTAGCTAAACCTTCTCCTAGCACTAACCTCAACCCTTTAACCTAACTCCTAACCCTAACCTTAATCCCAATCCCTAACATAGCGACCTAGCTAATGAGACCAGGCTGAACACTATTGTTATTTACCCAGTCAGTGGGTTTGTCACAAATCAACTTTATCAAAAGTATACCTGACTGAAGTGCAGCCAATTGCCCTTCTGGGCTCAACCACAGTGACAGAGGTGTAAAGTGTAGTAGTAGTGAAACAGAAGCATATTGTGATGGCCCTGAATTTTTCTGAACCGTCTCAGTGCTTCTCCTTCCAATAGGGCGCTTCCCCTTTAATTCCCAATTAAATAGCCAGCATCAGCTGCGCAAAAGTGGGGTTGTGATGGAGACGTGAATGAGGATGTGTTCAACCCTCATTTCCGAAGCTTCTCTATTCCGTTTTGTTTTGTTGCCGTTAAACATGTGTTTTGTAGCCTAATAGAGTTTACCCAGGATCGGATCCACTCTTTGCGTCCGTGGACTACACCTCTCTGTTCTTCGTGCCCTTTCTCCGGCTGGAGATCTGTTGGCGGATTGGATTGTCTGACTGACTACAACCTTTTTGTATATGGTATTTCATATGTTTTGATGTGATGTATACTCTGATGATTTGTGTAGTTAGTTGTAGTTGAGGACTTAGTAAAAGTTTATAGGCTTTATAGTTGTGTGGTAAAATAATTGTTATATTGATTGTATGATTAATACTGGGTTTACGCTACACTTTTCATAAACCCTTAAAACATTGGAAAGAACTTCAAAAACAACTATATTCTTTTGCGTGGGTTGTATTACCAACATAAAGGATTACACACACATATAATATAACACAATGAGTTCTGGTTCCTCCAGAAATGTCCTGTACCTCTAAAAAGAGTCCAGCCCGGTAAAGGAGTAATCAGTATTAATCATATTTTGAACCAGCTGAAAATATGCGTTGGTACTAAATGAATATGTTGGCGTCTGAGACATTATTACTGATCATAGGACGACATAAACTGTATCTTGGAAAGTCTACACATTCTAGTTATCAGATTCACATGGAATTGTTGTGCAATTTAAATGTTTAAATATGAAACTATTTGTGAAAAGATGAAATGTAATTTTAGCTTCCAAATTAGAGAATTGGGGTTTCATGAGTGAACTATGCTCAACTCAGTGGCCCTGCCCATGTGAACAGACATTGGTTATAAACTATGAAACACGCCCTTCTCTCCCCTCCTATATAAAGCCCTTGACGAAAATGTAACTTTCTGTTCCGAGGATGTTAGGGCGACAGTCCTACGTTAAAAGGGCTCAGATAATAAGCTGTTCCAAGGACGTGTGGACTTGAGGTCCCCACGTTGAAAGGACAAAGACCACCTACCGAACTAAGCCAACCTTAGAGAACCTAACGAAATTAGCATTGAATTTCAATGTGAATGTGACAACCTACACCCCGGAAGGATGAATTTTGACTATACCAGCCAGAATATAGCATGAGCTTAAAAGTATGGCAACTTTTCTCTGAAGAAGCACGAATTGTGCAAAACGTCAGGATTTAAAAAACATTTTTTTTTAGAGTTCATAGTTCACTTTGAACTCTTATTCACTCCAGAAGTGATACCTCCTAGCCGTTGAGTTAGCAGCAGTCGCTAAACATGGGCTTGGAGAGGACGGACAGAGTATCCATTCTACCACGCTCCAGTTCACCACTAGACATTCTTCAGAGGGCCAGAGATCCATAAAAGACAAACCGGCCTTCCATTGACAACCAATCTACTGAAGCGCAGCTCAGAGTAAATATTTATTGCATTGTCCTTTTTCAAATGGCCGGTTATTTAGAATGCATAAGATTCTGTATTTACGATAGCATAACTTCTCCCTTTGTTACTCAGTCTTCCCGTTCTGTCACTCAAACCCAACCCCCTCACTTTGTGTAACCAGCCGTCGTATCCGTTCCGTCTACCAGGAACGTTTTCTTTATGACATAATTTGTAATCAATGTATGATCCATTCTGTGTGATTATTTAGGTATTTAGTAAATAAATAATTAAACCAAATTTTGAATTGTTGATTCAACTTGTTAGCCAGGGTTCGTGAAGATTTACAACTTTCAGAGGAGACTGAATAAAGTTCAGATTAAATATTGACTGCTATTGATGCAAAAAATGACTAGGTCTTTAAGAGTTTATTCGGAAGATAACAGCTCTATAAACATTATTTTGTGGTGCGCTGACTTTCTAGTTAATTACATTCACCTGATTAGCTTAATCAGGTCATATTAATTACAGATAAATTATTTTATAGAATAGCATGTCATATCACTTAATCCAGCATAGCCAAAGACACAACAGAGTCGAAAGCCTTGGCCAAGTCAATGAATACGGCTGCACAGTATTGTCTTTTATCGATGGCGGTTATGATATCGTTTAGGACCTTAAGCTTGGATATCATAAGTAACTACGTGTTAAACGTGATCCACTTTTGGGTGTCATCTAACAAATTATTTTTAAAGAACTCGTATGGACGATTCTTCACCACCAGGGGTCACTGATTGCACAATGTTGAACTCGAAGGGAAGTGCAATGCGGAACTCTTCCATCGCCCAAGACAGAGTTTAGCAGTGATACAGGAAAACAAAATGGCTGCTATTCCTTTGTTAGTTGTTGCATCTCGTGCCAACTAGCTATCGTTATACTGTTCCCACAGCACAAAGGATTCCATACATTTATTTATTTTTTATACATGTTTTTATTAACAACAAATCAATACAGAATGTAAATGTGGGAACACAAGTATATATGAATAATATACAATGGATAATTGGGCTAGGGGTTACAACATCACATTACACAAGGACCTGAAGGGACAAACACACACTTATAATTCTAACGGCTTTTTTGTTAGAAGAGTATTTAATTGTCTTAAAATATAGTTCAATTTCTTTTTGTAAGGTAAGAAAGTGGGGTTTTGTTTGTAAATTTACATTTGTGAACATGAAATTTGGCCAAAAGAATAACGAAATTAATTACATAAAATTGTTTCAGCTTATTTCTATCGTAGGTAAAGAATCCAAGCAGTTCATCTCTCCACAATAGTGTAAAATCTTCATAAATGTGTTAAATTATAAATCTACTGATGTCTTGTCACAGTTTCCTTACATAAATACAATGCCAAAAAAGATGCAACAGTGTTTCTGGGTGGTCAGCTCAAATTGTTCCTTTTGTAATTATGTTTTCCTTAAACTTCTTCATATGGCGGTTGGCAAGATAATATTTATGAACAATTTTAAAGGACACTTCCTTAATTTTGTTAAACAAATAGGTATGTTTGTGGCAACATCCAAACTTTTTTCCAACAGATATTATCAATAAATCCGTTCCAATAAGGCATGACATAAGGTTCGTATCGCTCTGTTGTTGTATGGACCAAAAGATAAAGAAATCTTTCCTACTGATGAGTCAACAGGTTTAATGGAAGGTAGGTTCTGAGGGTCAGGTCTTGACACATTCCTGAATAATAAAGCAACGCCTGAGGGAATGGCATCTAAAACAATATGTATATATTATGACCGTATATGTGTTTGTATGTGATACAGTGGGGCAAAAAAGTATTTAGTCAGCCACCAATTGTGCAAGTTCTCCCACTTAAAAAGACGAGAGAGGCCTGTAATTTTCATCATAGGTACACTTCAACTATTACAGACAAAAAAAATCCAGAAAATCACATTGTAGGATTTTTAATGCATTTATTTGCAAATTATGGTGGAAAATAAGTATTTGGTCACCTACAAACAAGCAAGATTTCTGGCTCTCACAGACCTGTAACTTCTTCTTTAAGAGGCGCTTCTGTCCTCCACTCGTTACCTGTATTAATGGCACCTGTTTGAACTTGTTATCAGTATAAAAGACATCTGTCCACAACCTCAAACAGTCACACTCGAAACTCCACTATGGCCAAGACCAAAGAGCTGTCAAAGGACACCAGAAACAAAGCCAGTACATGTCCAGGCCCGTCTGAAGTTTGCTAGAGAGCATTTGGATGATCCAGAAGAAGATTGGGAGAATGTCATATGGTCAGATGAAACCAAAATAGAACTTTTTGGTAAAAACTCAACTCGTCGTGTTTGGAGGACAAAGAATGCTGAGTTGCATCCAAAGAACACCATACCTACTGTGAAGCATGGTGGTGGAAACATCATGCTTTGGGGCTGTTTTTCTGCAAAGGGACCAGGACGACTGATCCGTCCGTGTAAAGGAAAGAATGAATGGGGCCATGTATCGTGAGATTTTGAGTGAAAACCTCCTTCCATCAGCAAGGGCATTGAAGATGAAACGTGGCTGGGTCTTTCTGCATGACAATGATCCCAAACACACCGCCCGGGCAACGAAGGAGTGGCTTCGTAAGAAGCATTTCAAGGTCCTGGAGTGGCCTAGCCAGTCTCCAGATCTCAACCCCATAGAAAATCTTTGGAGGGAGTTGAAAGTCCGTGTTGCCCAGCAACAGCCCCAAAATACCAGCAACAGTGTGTGAAAACCTTGTGAAGACTTACAGAAAACGTTTGACCGCTGTCATTGCCAACAAAGTGTATATAACAAAGTATTGAGACAAACTTTTGTTATTGACCAAATACTTATTTTCCACCATAATTTGCAAATAAATTAATTAAAAATCCTACAATGTGATTTTCTGGATTTTGTTTTCTCATTTTGTCTGTCATAGTTGAAGTGTACCTATGATGAAAATTACAGGCCTCTCTCATCTTTTTAAGTAGGAGAACTTGCACAATTGGTGGCTGACTAAATACTTTTTTGCCCCACTGTATATAGGGCTTTGGTGACAAAATGGACGGCACGGTGATAGACTGCATCCAATTTGCTGAGTAGAGTGTTGGAGGCTGTTTTGTAAATGACATCGCCAAAGTCAAGGATCGGTAGGTTAAGTCAATTTTACGAGGATATGTTTGGCAGCATGAGTGAAGGAGGCTTTGTTGCGAAATAGGAAGCAAATTCTAGATTTAACTTTGGATTGGAGATGCTTAATGTGTGTCTGGAAGGAGAGATTACAGTCTAGCCAGACACCTAGGTATTTATAGTTGTCCACATATTCAGAACTGTCCAGAGCAGTGATGCTAGTCGGGCAGGCGGGTGCGGGCAGCGATCAGTTGAAGAGCATGCATTTAGTTTTTTTAGCATTTAAGAGCAGTTGGAGGCCACGGAAGGAGTGTTGTATGGCGTTGAAGCTCGTTTGGAGGTTTGTTAATACAATGTCCAAAGAAGGGCCAGATGTATACAGAATGGTGTTGTTTGCGTAGAGGTGGATCAAAGAATCACCCGCAGCAAGAGCGACATCATTGATATATACAGAGAAAAGAGTCGGCCTGAGAATTGAACCCTGGGCACCCCCATAGAGACTGCCAGAGGTCCGGAGAACAGGCCCTCCGATTTGACACACTGAACTCTGTCTGAGAAGTAGTTAGTGAACCACGCAAGGCAGTCATTACAGAAACCAAGGCTGTTGAGTCTGCCGATAAGAATACGATGATTGATAGAGACGAAGGCCTTGGCCAGATCGATGAAGACGGCTGCACAGTACTGTCTTTTATCGATGGTGGTTATGATATCGTTTAGGACCATTAGTGTGGCTAAGGGGCACTCGTGACCAGCTCGGAAATCAGATTGCATAGCGGAGAAGGTACGGTGGGATTCAAAATGGTTGGTGATCTGTTTGTTCACTAGGCTTTCAAAGACTTTAGAAAGGCAGGGCAGGATGGATATAGGTCTGTAACAGTTTGGGTCTAGAGTGTCTCCCCCTTTGAAGAGGGGTATGACCGCGGCCGCTTTCCAAACTTTAGGAATCTCAGACGATACAAAAGAGAGGTTGAACAGACTAGTAATAGAGGTTGCAACAATGGCGGCGGAAAATTTTAGGAAGAGAGGGTCCAGATTGTCTAGCCCAGCTGATTTGTAGGGATCCAGATTTTGCAGCTCTTTCAGAACATCAGCTGTCTGGATTTGGGTGAAGGAGAAGTGGGGGGCGGGGGCTTGGGCCAGTTGCTGCGGGGTCTGCAGAGCTGTTGGCCGGGGTTGGGGTTGCCAGGTGGAAAGCATGGCCAGCCGTAGAGAAATGCTTATTGAAATTATCGATTATCAGTGGTGACAGTGTTTCCTAGTCTCAGTGCAGTGGGCAGCTGGAAGGAGGTACTCTTATTCTGCATGGACTTTACAGTGTCCCAAAAGTTTTGGAATTAGTGCTGTAGGATGCAAATTTCTGTTTGAAAAAGCTAGACTTTGCCCATGTTTACGGATTTGGGATTGTACCTGGTGGGTTCCTTGATAATTTGTGTGAGATTGAGGGCATCTAGCTTAGATTGTAGGACGGCCGGGGTGTTAAGCATATCCCAATTTAGGTCACCTAGCAGTACGAACTCTGACGATAGATGGAGGGCAATCAATTCACATATGGTGTCCAGGGCACAGCTGGGAGCTGAGGCGGGTGTATAACAAGCGGCAACAGTGAGGGACTTATTTCTGGAGAGATGGATCTTTAAAAGTAGAAGCTCAAAATGTTTGGGCATATGCCTGGATAGTATGACAGAACTATGCAGGCTCTCTCTACATTCAATTGCAATTCCGCCCCCTTTAGCAGTTCTGTTTTGACAGACAATGTTGTAATCGGGGATGAAAATGTCAGAATTTTGGTGGCCTTCCTAAGCCAGGATTCAGACACGGCTAGTGTATCAGGGTTGGCGGAGTGTGCTGAAGCAGTGAATAAAGCAAACTTAGGGAGGAGGCTTCTGATGTTTACATGCATGAACCCAAGGCTTTTACGGTTGCAGAGGTCAACAAATCAGAGCACCTGGGGACACACAGGGCCTGGGTTAACCTCTACATCACCAGAGGAACAGAGGAGTAGTAGGATGAGGGTACGGCTAAAGGCTATAAGAGCTGGTGGTCTAGTGCTTTGGGAACAGAGAATAAAAGGAGCAGATTTCTGGGCGTGGTAGAATAGATTTATGGCATGGTGTACAGACAAGGGCATGGTAGGGTGTGAGTGCAGTGGGGGTAAACGGAGTGACGATGAGAGAGGATTCATATCTGGAGATGCTAGTTAAGCTAGGTGTGGTCTCTGCATGTGTGGGGGGTGGGACAAGGGGGCTATCTGAGGCATGTTGAGCAGGACTAGGGTCTCCGCAGTAAAATAAACCAATGAGAGCTGCCCTAAACAACAGTATACACGGCATATTGACAATAGAGAAAGACATAAAGCAAACACAGGTGTTGATTGGGTGAGCTAAGACAACAACGGGTAAACAGCTAGGACAACAACATGTAAATGGCGATGAATGGGCAGAAAGGGTCAGTTAGCTACACACAGGGCCTGAGTACGAGGCTGGGGCTGACATATAAACAAAATGAAGTACTGTGTTAATGAACAGTCCAGCAGGCATCAGCTGTGTAGCCGAGTGATCATAGGGTCCAATGAGCAGCAAAGACGAAACAGGGAGCCGTTCGGTAGTCGATTACTACGCAAGGGAAGCAGGAGACACAGCGTTCAGGAAGCTAGCAGTACAGGGCTAGTAGATGGATCAACACCGACATCCACGGCGCAGAGGCCGGTTGAGAGCACATTGGCGGAATTACGTTAGCAGACCAGTCGTGATGGATCGGCGGGGCTCTGTGTCGACAAAGGGTCCAGGCCAATTGGTAAGAGAGGTATTGTAGTTGGTGTACTTTGTTTGCTAGTTGGGAAATTTGCCTAGCTTGAAGCTAGCTGGTGCATGCTCCTGGGAAAGGGTGTTAGCCACAATAGCTACTCGGTAGCAACTAGCTAGCTGTGAAGATCCGGTGTAATGGTCCAGAGCTTGCAGCAGGAGTCTGGAAAAAGCAGTCCAATATGCTCAGGGCTGATATCGTGCTATGCAGACTGGCAGGTATTACCCGGGCTAAAGCGACTGGAGTCCGAGCTAAAGGTGAAGACCGCTAGCAGTGGCTAACAATGACTAAAAAGTTACTAGCTAAATAGCTGGCTAGCTTCTGATGGAGGTTCCAGTAATAAGGTCCCCCCAAAAATTGCAGATACGTACCACATTGGGTGAGGCGGATTGCAGGCACGTATATTTAATCCGAAAATGGAAAAAAAGACGTTGAAATATAATGAAATGTACACAAAACCCACCCCAAAAGACAATATTTACATGGGATGAAAACAAACATGTCTTACTGCGCCGCCCTCTTGGGTGTATTATGAGACAGCCACCATCTCCTTGCATGTGTATGAGAATTATGTTCTCAATGTTCATAACCCAATTCAATTAAACTACTCGGTCTGCAACCCAGAATTTGTAAGATACTGGTTGAATGAAACAGACGGAGGCCCAGCTATGATAGTCAAAATGTTTATTCACGAGAGCGCTAGTTCGTTGTACAAAACCATTAATTTTATACTGGCTCCTTATGCACATACTTTCAAACACAAACAGACTCCTTACGCACATACTTTCACACACAAACAGAAGGTATCCTACGCACATACTGTATCACTACCCAGCCAGCAAAGATTAGGGAGAAGCACTCCCTGTCCTCCCTTAAATCTCTCAGAGGCCCCTAGCAAGGTCGGCACTGAATTTTGCTCAGACAGTCTGTGTTTAAGATACTATTTATTTATTTATTTTATTTTGATCTCTTTTAGTCCCCATTTGGACTAATCTTCGAAGAGTCCCTAAACATTAAAATACAATTTATAATACAAACACACTTTCACATATAACACACTATTACAAACATACATAATATACTAACATAATGACCCAATAAATACTCAATCTAGAAAATATTAATTCTTCATCTACTATAGTCCCACAACATTTCTATGTATTATATTTTTCTATGTATTATATTTTATATTTTATATATATTGAAAGGTTTCTAGTTTTCTCAGTCAATTTATTCAATTTCTTTATTGCTCTAAATCAAAATGTTATTTTGCCTACTTCTCTTTTCTGTCTAGACAACGCATAGGTGGTGGACAATCTATTCCTAGTATTTACGGAATGTCTGTCTCTTACCAACTGAATACCGTTGTGAATAGAACTTGGCCGTTTTAAATGATGTATATTATGAAATAAAATAAGCATGTTTTTTTCAATTATCTTGTCGATTGATGACCAAACAAGAACATTGCGCATGACTGCAACAGAAGAACCATATCTCCACCTTAAAACAATCCTTGCTGCTTTGTTCTGTGTATTCTGCACCCTCCTAACTTCAATTGATGATGCATTTCCCCAGACCACAGAACAGTAGTTCACCTGACTCTCAATTAATGCTTGTGTTATTTGCTGAATAATTTTTACTGGTAAATATTTAGCTATCCTTCTGATTACGCATGCTGTTTTAATAATTTTCTGAAATTATCTTCTTCTCCATCCATACTTAATTGTATCCCATGCTGTTTTGGCCTTTTCCTAGTGGAACAGACCAACATAACTTTGGTTTTCTTGGTGTTTAAAACAAGTTTGTTTTGGCAAACCCACTCCCTAATATTCTCCAAATCTCCTTGTAAAGCTTGCTGTACCTGTTGAACCGATTGTCTTGCTGCATAAATTGAATTATCATCTGCAAATATAGTAGCTTGAGCTTCGGCTAAGGCATGGGGAAGATCATTGGTATATATTAAATAGAGAAGTGGCCCAAGACAGCTGCCCTGCGGTATTCCACAGTTTAACACATGAGGGGAAGAAAATTAACCATTGATATAGCTGGACTGTTTCTTGTCAGTTAGATATGACTGTACCCAATTCAATGCTACCTCCTTAAAACCATAATGCATTAATTTGGTCAAAATTATTTCATGATCCACTAAATCAAATGCTGCACTGAAATCTAAAAATAGTACACCCACAAACGTGCCATTATCCATAGCATTGAGCCACTGGTCAGTCATGTCAACCAATGCAGTGGTAGTGGAATGGTTTTTGTGATACTGCTGCTGCTGATTGGCTATAATCAGATCATTATTTTCCATGTACAATAAAGACATTTTGTACAGAGATATACTTTTACTGACTAAACCTACACACCTCATTACTAGTAACTGTATGATTCTAATCAATTTCATACAATTATATGGTTTCAGGGTGGAATATTCTAATCATTACCTTAAACATATAAGTTCAATTATCAGTATGACGCTAGGTATTCCTCCATTTTGCAGACCATGATTCCTGGAACAATCCCTGTGAAGTCGGAATGCTAGAAAACGGGTGATGAGTCCTTCTACGTAAACCCTGCAGATGGCTACTTAAAATTCCTAACCTTGACGCAGCAGAAGCATAGAGAATTCCTTAAGGGAGGTAACATTTTCTTCTCATCACCGTGCAAGGTGAGCCATCAAATCCATATGTGATTTTTTTTAAATATTTTTTTTCATCAACATTAGATAACATTTAATTTCATTAAGTTGAATCAGATACATTATTTAAGTTTCCGTTCAGTTTTTTCCTACACACCACTTATAATGTTGATCATATTTATTTTCTCCAGATATCTCCAAGTCTGCGTTTTACCAACTCCCTGCCCTGTCCCAAATGGTCACCACAGAACTTAATTTCAAACCCAAACAACCGTGATGAAGGCCCATGCGCCACAGAGTAAGAAAGATTGGATCAAGGACAGATTAGCATATATTTGATCAATTCCAATATTTGTGCTTAGGTAAATATTGTATGTATTTATTTGATTTAAAATCAGTATGTCCGTGGTCATTATGTTATATAGGTTAATTGAACTGTATTATGTTCTATATTTATGGTAAACATCTTGCCCACCTAAATGCCATCCTGAGACAGATTATGCCTATTATAATTTATTACGACGATAGGCCAGTATTGATAGCAAGCATTACATCTAGTAACCTTTGACCACACTCTCCTTATCCTGCTTCAGTATGTGATAACATGTCCTATGTTTATTTATAATCTTAACGAACCACTGACTGTAATTCTGTCCTAAAACACACACTTTGCATAATACTGGTTGTATATTTTATGAGTTGAAAGAGCTACAAATTGGGTGATTTGTTTAGTTCCCCTATGACAGTGTAAATTATAATATCCTCAGTATAGGTCATTAGTCCAGTAAAAACGATAGGTTTGTCCCATTTATCTGCATATTTTAATATTCAAATAAACAGATTTATGAAATATTCTTCCATAATGTTATGCATTTGACTCCGACTTATTTGTACCCTTCGGGTTTAACTTTGATTCTCGTTTATTCCGCAAGCAGCTGCGCCTTTGCGTCATGTGTTTGTACATGCAGGTATAATCATCATGAGTGATCTCCTGTCTTCTGACTTGATGGGGATGATTTCCAGTGAAAAGGCCAAGGTTGGCATGACAATGTAAGATTAAGATGAGTGGTGGAATCTGAACTTGTTTGATCACCTCCATCACGAAGTAGATCCATATTACAAATCATCAAAACTTACCTGAAGTGTATCACACAGTGCAGCAATAATGTTGCTTTATAGAGCCCTTGAAAAACGAGATTGAATTGAATCAAGTAGACACTTAAAAAAAAAGAATACAGACGTGAATGTTATAAAGACCTGATGTGATTGATTTTCTTGCTGCAGATAATTGTGAGTCCATAGTTAGATGAGAATCTAGCCTTTTTATAAGTACCTTTTTCATTTCACAATTATATGTATCACTGCACCATTTTAGAGAACAGAATGTAAAGTACTGTATGTATTCTGACATTTAAGTTAGTCTCACACAGCAGAGAAAGACTGAACTAACCGGCTCTGTGATCACCTGGACGCAGAGATTAACATTCTGTTTGAGAGCAAAGATATGAAGATCTGATGGGGAAACCCCGAAGCTAGATTTACAAAACCACTCTTAATTAACTGAATTCAGTACAATATACAGTTGATCACCTTAGAATACATATGAAAGACACATTCAAATGACAATGCTTTCGTTCTTATTTTAAAAAGTGATGCAAACATGTATGGGTATGACTACAACCAATGAAATCAATTGGAACAGGTGTCATCCTATCTTTGAATTTTAGCTCCAACAAAAATTCATTATTCATTATTATTCATTATTCATTCATTATTATTTGTTTTTATTCAATATACTGTAACTCCCCGAGTGTTGACATGGTTCTGATATGACAAAATCCAAATAAAGCACTATAATGTGACAGCCTTTATGAGCCTGATGCAAAATTGTTCAGAAAATGAGTGACAATTGGGGAAGTCATCAGCTATGTGGCTAACCACAACATCTAATTAAATGAAGGAAATAATCATAATATATTAGGCTTGAGGGAGATTTACGTGACATGCTTTCCTGTCTCCCCGTCCAAATCATTGTGTGCTGATGTAGATGTCACTCAACATTATCTCTTACTGTTCAGTACTTTTTCTGACACTTGGAACACACTGCTCTCACAAACAACTCATTCAAGACATGTCAACAATAATCAAACCTCAAAGTAATGTAGTTGTCCAACAGATGACATGCAGCAGTACATTTTTCCATGTGAGAACCTCAACCCCTTTCTACTGATGGAGATGTGGTGTGACAGAGAACGTTGAAAACCTGTACTTTCAGAATGACACTCCATGTAAAAACACAACCAATTGGTAGACCTAAGTGGTTCTCAACCAGGCGTACTAGCACCTACCCGCAGAGGCTACTTGAGAAGACTCATGAGACATAGCCTTACTGGTAAAAATGTACATGAGGGGGTACTTCAGGGGTACTCCAGGCAGAGAAAAATGTACTTGTGGTAGAGTAACCAAACAAGGTTGAGAACCCAGCCAGGTCACCATTTGACATCCACACATGCCTAAGGGCGTCAGGAGATGACGTGGAAACCGGCCACTAGGGGAAGAGCAAGCGCTGTTACCTTCAAGTAGGTTTCAGTTGGCTAAGGCGTTGTGGGCGGGGATGGCAGATCGGCGTAAAGGCGTTCGCATCCTTCCCAGCCAAAACAGTTAGGAAGAGTTTGTGCATATATTATGATGACATTTTGTTCGTTTTGGACTTCGGTAGGTTTTTTAAATTATTTTTCTTTGTTTTTCACCTGTTCGGCAAGCCGAAGTCGGTAGCCGAAGTCTACGCCCCTTCGTCGGTGATTGGTCAACAGTAGGGATTCTTCAATAAAGTCTTTGTTGTCATTCAACGAGAGATGACTTATTTTCACACACATTTCATTGACAAATACTGCACCAAATGTCTTAAATAGATGTAAAATTGTGCGCCTTAGACTGACTATTGTTTCTTAGATGGACTATTTTGAGAAAGTATATACTGGCTACGGTGTCTAAAAATGTAAAAACAGTACTATTGATGCATTTTTCTCTTTTTTTTCAAGGGAAGGTCTTTTAACACCTAACCGTCTTTGGCTAGGCGCCAGCCTAACTGAAGCATGCTGTCGCCGTAAGCATCTGCCTCTGGTGCCAAAGGTTGAATTTTCAAATCCAGCGATAAAAAGTTTTTGTATTTGTGTTTTAAGTGTAACAAATCAAATCAAATGTATTTATATAGCCCTTCGTACATCAGCTGATATCTCAAAGTGATGTACAGAAACCCAGCCTAAAATCCCAAACAGCAAGCAATGCAGGTGTAGAAGCACGGTGGCTAGGAAAAACTCCCTAGAAAGGCCAAAACCTAGGAAGAAACCTAGAGAGGAACCAGGCTATGATGGGTGGTCAGTCCTCTTCTGGCTGTGCCGGGTAGAGATTATAACAGAACATGGCCAAGATGTTCAAATGTTCATAAATGACCAGCATGGTCAAATAATAATAATCACAGGCAGAACAGTTGAAACTGGAGCAGCAGCATGGCCAGGTGGACTGGGGACAGCAAGGAGCCAGGTAGTCCTGTATCCCAAGCCTTAACCCTTACAGTGAATTCTAAAATGGATTTTAAAAAATGGATTGAGGGAAATCTACACACAATACCCCATAATGACAACACAAAAACAGGTTTGTATAAATGTTTACATACATATTCAGACCCTTTACTCAGTACTTTGTTGAAGCACCTTTGGCAGCGATTACAGCCTTGAGTCTTCTTGGGTATGACGCTACAAGCCTGGCACCTGTGTATTTGGGGAGTTTCTCCTATTCTTTTCTACAGATCCTCTCAAGCTCTGTCAGGTTGGACGGGGAACATCGCTGCACAGCTATTTTCAGGCCTCTCCCTAGATGTACGATCGGGTTCAAGCTAATGAGGATCCAAATAAATAAACAAACTACCACTCTCCCTCCGCCAACGACTGAGGACACTGCCACTCTCCCTCCGCAAACATGATTGAGGACACCACCACTCTCCCTCTGCCAACAAATGCAGACTGCCACTCTCCCTCTGCCAACGATTGAGGAGACTGCCACTCTCCCTCCACCAACGATTGAGGACACTCCCACTCTCCCTCTGCCAATAGTAACTGAGGAAGACAACAGGTACTCAACTATTCCCCTCTTTTATGAAGTTACTCACCCTCATATTGTTAGATGATAGTTGGAGAACTGAAGACAAGGTTGGTGGGCAGTGAAAAATGCTTTTGTAAACTTTTTGCAGTAGGTCTAATGTGTGATGATCTAATGTGTTTCCGCTGGGCCCACCCATACTAATAATGTATGCACACAACTGGAAGTTGCTTTGGACAATAGCATCTGTATGATATGGATGGTTTCACATATTGTATGATATTATATTGATAGTTTCACATATTGTCTGATATCATATCCTAATATTTCTGGAACATATCATCCTTAAAATAAAACCTCTTTCTTAGCAACCCCACCATTCTTGCACTAACCTGCGTCTTGTATTACTAGTATTGATGTAGCTGTTTGTTTGTTTTTATTACGTTTTACTTGCAATGAGTGTGATATGTGGTTGCCTTACCGATCTTTATTAGTTGAATTGTCTGTGCTATGCAGAATCCTTGGACGTACTACCCATTGGAAGTTTAAATGTAAAATGGTTAAGCAAAGGGTTATGGTTATTATAGGTGTTAAATGAGGCAACATGCTGACCCTAGCCGAATTCGACTATCCGAACCGAGTGTGCTACTTCGACCTACGCTTGAAACGAGGGGGGGAAATGTCAATAGTACTGTTTGTCCATTTTGAGACGCCGTAGCCAGTTACAGTCCCTCAAAATAGTCCGAATTTACCGAAGATATCCCAATAAATGTCATTAATTTTGACGTTTTTACCGAATAGATCTTAGACGCACAATTGTACATCTGACTAAGATTGTGTGTGCAGTATTTGTCAATTAAAAAAATAGCATGAAAACGAGTTGTCTCTGGTTGAATAACAACAAAGACTATATTGAGGAATCTCTACTGTTGACCAATCACCGACGAAGGGGCGTAGACATCGGCACCGAACTTCGGCTTTCCTCCAGAATTTTTTTTAATGTGCCCGAACAGCCGAAAAAACCCTCACCGAAGTCCAAAACTAACACAAATGTCGTCATAATATGTGCACGAACTCTACCGAACTGTTTCGTCTGGGAAGCAAGTGTTTTACCGTAGGGACGTCCCAAGGAACCCATATAGCGCTATTCATTTTGAGTTCGAAACAGGACACGTTGATTGGATAGTTCATGTACCTGCGCAGCCAGACGAACGAAGGGTTCCATTAGTTACCACATCCACAAAGTCAAACGTGGTTATATCGTAAACATTTATAAAAAAATAAAAATATATATTTTTAAGGTTAGGCATACGGTTTAACAGGTTAAAATCACATTTGAAGAAGAAAAATGGGTGGGGCTTATTACTTTGTGGCTGTGGCAACTAGTGACGACCCAGTAGGAAAGCGAAAGAGAAAACCAGCTGAAGGCGAGCGTGCGGCCATGTTGAATTGTAATTTTGTTTTTAAAGAAGAGACAAAAGAGAGACAAGTCGGTGGGTTTCACGAAACTGGAAGCAGATAGCGCTAACCAATTTGAGTTCGAAACAGGACATGCTGATTGGATAGTTAATGTACCTGCGCAGCCAGACGAACGAAGGGTTCCATTAGTTACCACAGCCGCAAAGTAAACATGGGTTATATCATAAACATGCATAAAAATAGGTTTATATTGTTAGGCATACGGTTATCAGGTTAAAATCACATTTTAAGAAGATAAATTGTATAAATGGGCGGGGTTTATGATTTTGTGGCTGTCGTAACTAGTGACGACAGTAGGAAAGCGAAAGAGACAACAAGCTAAAGGCGAGCGCGCGGCCATGTTGAATTGTCTTTTTTTTTTTAAAGAAGAGACAAAAGAGAGACAAGTCGGTGGTTTTCACGAAACACAAACCGTATCATAATACTTGGAACATTTGCTCTAATTAAGTTAACGAGAGAAGACGTCCGATGAACATTAAGGTAACATATTGTATTTGTTTGAAGTAGCTGAGTGCATGGGCGCTACTCGACTGCCTAGGCTAGTATGTTTAAAGAAGGTGAATCGACCAGTCAGGCTACGCTTAACGTTATTTATTATAGTTAGCTAACTAACCAGCAATGTTTGCAAAGCAAACGTGCTAGCTAGTTATTATTTTTTTACTTTATCAAATCTGTCGACTGTCTAAATCGCCAGACTCAACTCGGACTTGTGTCGTGAAGTTACTGTTAGCCTCAAAGTTGTCAGTTAAACTAACTCAGCCCATAAACTTCGATTAAGACGTTATCACAGCTAGCTAGCTAACGGTAGTTGACTAGCTAACTTCACAGCTATAGCTTGGTACGTTAGCTTAGCTAATCTACTTCACCGGGCATTTAATGCCACTAGGTAGCTAGTTAGTATCCACGTAAAGTGTGCCTACCTACCGTTAACGTTACTGTGGTCACACAAACAATCATTAGTTAGCCACCTGTTTGCTAATAAACCAAATGTGGGTCTAGTATGGCTGTTCAATTTATTCAATATCTCACGAGTACACTAAGCACCAACTCGGAGCTAACGTTAACTGAACTATTTTGTTGAGCTCAGTCCTAGTTTGCTAATGTAGTGTTTTATCACAGCCAACTTGTGTGTAACTAACGTGTGCTCGTAACTTAGGTTTTGGATCTTGTTAAAACAGTTTTCCTGTTGCCCCAGACCACTGCACTTGGAAACTAGCTAACTACACTTATTATATCGACCATTTTTACCACGTAACCGAACTAGCTAGCTAAACACCTTGCTAATCTGTCCAGTTACCTAGTTACACGTTAAAACTAAAATGCTCAAGTGTATCGCTAATCGAGTCTATCAGGAAATTAACATGTTCCATCATTTAAAGTACAGTCCTAGTTAGTGGTTGTTTTTGTTTAAAAGTTGAGACTTGGTTTCATTAATAATTTAGACATGTAACATTGTTTTTGTCCTTGTGCTGTTTTGTTGGTTTCGTGCAGGTTACCTGGAGTTGAAAGCAAATGCAACTAAGGGTGTCAGCTCCACATCTACCACAGCAAAAGAAGAGCACAACAGCAGAACACACATTGTGACTGTCCAAGTGAACAACACAAAGGGTTGGAACTATTACCCTCAGTGTTTTGTATGTCATTTTTTGAGGTTGCCAATAGCAAAATTGCCTCATAAAACACCAAAAAACACACCAAGTTGAAAGACTCAGAAACATAGGAATAGTCCATGTGAATCAGAGGACAGTACAGGTCTGTTTGAATGTAAAAGACTAAAAGCACTTGAGACTCTAACAAAGAAACGTACAACCACTTCAGTCCAGGAAAAAAGCTTAAAAGGTCTTTGAACATAAACAATATTAAAAACTTAACAGGTTGTTGTACACAGAACTTCAGAAAAGGCATTTTTCACCAGGAATAAGACTGCTTCAGGATAATTTACTTTAGATGTTTGAACTCTGTTGAATTCTGAAACACGTTCACATAGGTTTGATTTTGAGCGGATATATGATCAATTTATTCATATAAATGCTAATTTCTCCCTTTTTGGGGAGCGTCTTGTAAATATACCATTTTCGTATGCCAGACTCTTCTTTTCAAGAGATCTGTACGTATAAGTGTATACATTCTTTAAATTAGAAATCCTGAAAACAAGGTTTTAGTTTTTTTTTTTGTGAGCTAAATAACAAGGACATTAGTTCCACGAGTGGAAAAACAATCTCTAAGGAAATATTGAACAAAACAGTTTAGCTAAGTGACTAAGGAATTGACAGACTGAAGGAAAAGCTCTCTAAGCCATGTCTACAGCAAGAACGGAGAACCCAACATCCATCATGGGACTGAACAAGCCCAATGGGCAGTTTAGAGGACCACTCAAACCAGTTGGACTAACATCAGGATCCCTGGCAACTGCCCCACAACCAGATGCCCAACAGAAGGGAGGTAACATTCCCCAGGGCAGTGGGGGTATCCGGTTTGGCGATGACTGGAAGAAGTGCCTGCAGCTTCCACAGAAAGACTGCAGATTTAGAACATCAGTAAGTCCTAGTGACACATTCACAGTTTAACATAGCAAGCCCATCAATCAATAATGACCCTAGCTTCAACCTTGACCATCTACTCTTTCCCCAGGATGTGACATCGACCAAGGGGAATGAGTTTGAGGACTACTGCCTGAAGCGGGAGCTACTGATGGGGATCTTTGAGATGGGCTGGGAGAAACCATCTCCTGTACAGGTAACTTGCCTCTGCTTCTCTGTCCACGACTTCCGGCGCCGACAGAGATGGCCGCCTCGCTTCGCGTTCCTAGGAAACTATGCAGTTTTTTGTTTTTTTACGTGTTATTTCTTACATTAGTACCCCAGGTCATCTTAGGTTTCATTACATACAGTCGAGAAGAACTACTGAATAGAAGATCAGCGTCAACTCACCATCAGTACGACCAAGAATATGTTTTTCGCAACGCGGATCCTGTGTTCTGCCTTACAAACAGGACAACGGCGCGGATTCCATGCAGCGACCCAAAAAAACGACTCCGAAAAGAGGGAAACGAGGCGGTCTTCTGGTCAGACTCCGGAGACGGGCACACCGTGCACCACTCCCTAGCATTCTTCTTGCCAATGTCCAGTCTCTTGACAACAAGGTTGATGAAATCCGAGCAAGGGTAGCATTCCAGAGGGACATCAGAGACTGTAACGTTCTTTGCTTCACGGAAACGTGGCTCACTGGAGAGACGCTATCCGAGGCGGTGCAGCCAACGGGTTTCTCCACGCATCGCGAAGACAGAAACAAACATCTTTCTGGTAAGACGAGGGGCGGGGGCGCGTATGCCTTATGACTAACGTGACATGGTGTGATGAAAGAAACATATACATATACAGATACAGGAACTCAAATCCTTCTGTTCACCTGATTTAGAATTCTTCACAATCAAATTTAGACCGCATTATCTACCAAGAGAATTCTCTTCGATTATAATCACAGCCGTATATATCCCCCCCCCCCAAGCAGACACATCGATGGCTCTGAATTAACTTTATTTGACTCTTTGCAAACTGGAAACCATTTATCCGGAGGCTGCATTAATTGTAGCTGGGGATTTTAACAAGGCTAATCTGAAAACAAGACTCCCTAAATTTTATCAGCATATCGATTGCGCAACCAGGGGTGGAAAGACCTTGGATCATTGTTACTCTAACTTCCGCGACGCATATAAGGCCCTGCCCCGCCCCCCCTTTCGGAAAAGCTGACCACGACTCCATTTTGTTGATCCCTGCCTACAGACAGAAACTAAAACAAGAGGCTCCCACGCTGAGGTCTGTCCAACGCTGGTCCGACCAAGCTGACTCCACACTCCAAGACTGCTTCCATCACGTGGACTGGGACATGTTTCGTATTGCGTCAGACAACAACATTGACGAATACGCTGATTCGGTGTGCGAGTTCATTAGAATGTGCGTTGAAGATGTCGTTCCCATAGCAACGATTAAAACATTCCCTAACCAGAAACCGTGGATTGATGGCAGCATTCGCGTGAAACTGAAAGCGCGAACCACTGCTTTTAATCAGGGCAAGGTGTCTGGTAACATGACCGAATACAAACAGTGCAGCTATTCCCTCCGCAAGGCTATCAAACAAGCTAAGCGTCAGTACAGAGACAAAGTAGAATCTCAATTCAACGGCTCAGACACGAGGCATGTGGCAGGGTCTACAGTCAATCACGGACTACAGGAAGAAATCCAGCCCAGTCACGGACCAGGATGTCCTGCTCCCAGGCAGACTAAATAACTTTTTTGCCCGCTTTGAGGACAATACAGTGCCACTGACACGGCCTGCAACGAAAACATGCGGTCTCTCCTTCACTGCAGCCGAGGTGAGTAAGACATTTAAACGTGTTAACCCTCGCAAGGCTGCAGGCCCAGACGGCATCCCCAGCCGCGCCCTCAGAGCATGCGCAGACCAGCTGGCCGGTGTGTTTACGGACATATTCAATCAATCCCTATACCAGTCTGCTGTTCCCACATGCTTCAAGAGGGCCACCATTGTTCCTGTTCCCAAGAAAGCTAAGGTAACTGAGCTAAACGACTACCGCCCCGTAGCACTCACTTCCGTCATCATGAAGTGCATTGAGAGACTAGTCAAGGACCATATCACCTCCACCCTACCTGACACCCTAGACCCACTCCAATTTGCTTACCGCCCAAATAGGTCCACAGACGATGCAATCTCAACCACACTGCACACTGCCCTAACCCATCTGGACAAGAGGAATACCTATGTGAGAATGCTGTTCATTGACTACAGCTCGGCATTCAACACCATAGTACCCTCCAAGCTCGTCATCAAGCTCGAGACCCTGGGTCTCGACCCCGCCCTGTGCAACTGGGTACTGGACTTCCTGACGGGCCGCCCCCCAGGTGGTGAGGGTAGGCAACAACATCTCCTCCCCGCTGATCCTCAACACTGGGGCCCCACAAGGGTGCGTTCTGAGCCCTCTCCTGTACTCCCTGTTCACCTACGACTGCGTGGCCACGCACGCCTCCAACTCAATCATCAAGTTTGCGGACGACACAACAGTGGTAGGCTTGATTACCAACAACGACGAGACGGCCTACAGGGAGGAGGTGAGGGCCCTCGGAGTGTGGTGTCAGGAAAATAACCTCACACTCAACGTCAACAAAACTAAGGAGATGATTGTGGACTTCAGGAAACAGCAGAGGGAACACCCCCCCTATCCACATCGATGGAACAGTAGTGGAGAGGGTAGCAAGTTTTAAGTTCCTCGGCATACACATCACAGACAAACTGAATTGGTCCACTCACACCGACAGCATTGTGAAGAAGGCGCAGCAGCGCCTCTTCAACCTCAGGAGGCGGAAGAAATTCGGCTTGTCACCAAAAGCACTCACAAACTTCTACAGATGCACGATCGAGAGCATCCTGGCGGGCTGTATCCCCGCCTGGTACGGCAACTGCTCCGCCCTCAACCGTAAGGCTCTCCAGAGGGTAGTGAGGTCTGCACAACGCATCACCGGGGGCAAACTACCTGCCCTCCAGGACACCTACACCACCCGATGTCACAGGAAGGCCATAAAGATCATTAAGGACATCAACCACCCGAGCCACTGCCTGTTCACCCCGCTATCATCCAGAAGGCGAGGTCAGTACAGGTGCATCAAAGCTGGGACCGAGAGACTGAAAAACAGCTTCTATCTCAAGGCCATCAGACTGTTAAACAGCCACCACTAACATTGAGTGGCTGCTGCCAACACACTGACACTGACTCAACTCCAGCCACTTTAATAATGGGAATTGATGGGAAATGATGTAAATATATCACTAGCCACTTTAAACAATGCTACCTTATATAATGTTACTTACCCTACATTATTCATCTCATATGCATACGTATATACTGTACTCTATATCATCGACTGTATCCTTATGTAATACATGTATCACTAGCCACTTTAACTATGCCACTTTGTTTACATACTCATCTCATATGTATATACTGTACTCAATACCATCTACTGTATCTTGCCTATGCTGCTCTGTACCATCACTCATTCATATATCCTTATGTACATATTCTTTATCCCCTTACACTGTACAAGACAGTAGTTTTGGAATTGTTAGTTAGATTACTTGTTGGTTATTACTGCATTGTCGGAACTAGAAGCACAAGCATTTCACTACACTCACATTAACATCTGCTAACCATGTGTATGTGACAAATAACATTTGATTTGATTTATTTTGGAACTTTGTTGAATGTGTGTTAGTGTTTGCTCATGTTTGTGGAACGGTCTCTCTCACCAACCTATGTCTGCCTGTCCCCAGGAGGAGAGCATCCCCATTGCTCTGTCAGGAAGGGACATCCTTGCCCGGGCTAAGAATGGCACCGGGAAAAGCGGAGCCTACCTCATTCCTCTCCTGGAGAGGATAGACCTGAAGAAGGACCACATACAGGGTGAGAACTGCACCAGCTGCTACTCAATACTGTTTCAACATCAATCCATGTGATCTCATTTGCTTGTTTTAATCAATGTTGGTACAAAGTCCGTCTATGAAATCTGCCCTTAATGTTTTATGATTAATTTGGCCTATTGTGATGTAATCACTGGTGAATACCGCTATGTAGTTGCCTGAACAATTCACTAGATTGATGCACAAGTAAGCACACATTCAGTGTATGGAGAGGGCATTGCTACGGCTGAGTACGCCTGGTGGGACACGGAATCTCTGACATATGGACAGACCCACTGTCACAAACCTAACGCCCACACACAGTGTGCTGTAATAGAGCTTGAACACAAGGGAACAGTATGCCACAGATTCTTAATGTCAAGGCCACTTGAGTTTAGTGAGTTGGATAAATTACATTCAGTTAAGCCAGTGCCTGAGCTCATTACCTGTCAGGGAAATTGGGCTTTTTTAATGGTCTCCGGTTATAGGTTATTTATTCCAATTTATTTGTGGAGATTGTTTTTCTCTTGTCCCTCATTCCCCAAACCCCTTTTTCTCTCCTTTGTCCTTAAATTTCTTCCTCTCTCTCCCCTTCCTCTCCTCTCTGCAGCCATGGTGATGGTTCCTACTCGAGAGTTAGCCCTGCAGGTGAGCCAGATCAGCATCCAGGTGAGCAAGCACATGGGTGGGGTCAAGGTCATGGCCACCACAGGAGGCACCAACCTGAGGGACGACATCATGCGTCTGGACGAGACTGGTAACTGCTACTGGGGACAGGCAGTCGAAAGGGTTATAGAGTGGCTGTAGTGGCATAACCAATGTGTGAAGAACTGCAGCTGATCATAGTTCTACAGATACTATGGATATTGTTTGCTTGTGTGACTGACACTGAACTGTGTTACTTTAACTTTACATCTAGTTTGGCTGTTCAAGAGACTTGCCCATGTTACACAACAGCACATTTTGCAGCTCCTCACTATGTGCCTTTATATACTGTACTTACTAGGGCTGTAATGATCAGTCCCTGATTCAAATGTTTGATACACTACATGACCAAAAGGATGTGGACACCTGCACGTCGAACATCTCATTCCAAAATCATTGGCATTAATATTAGTCCTCCCTTGGGGCAGTTGGCATTCTCCTGGTATCTGCCAAACTCAGATTAGTCCTTAGGACTGCCAGATGGTGAAGCTTGATTCATCACTCCAGAGAATGCATTTCCACTGCTCCAGAATCCAATGGCTTTATAACGCCACTCCAGCTGACGCTTGGCATTGCGCATGGTGATTTTAGGGTTGTGTGCGGCTGCTCGGCCATGGAAACCCATTTAAAGAATCTCCCGATGAACAGTTCTTGTGCTGACGTTGCTTCAAGGTAGTTTGGAACTCCACAATGAGTGTTACAACTTCAGCACTACCACTTCATTGCTGAGCCATTATTGCTCCTAGATGTTTACGCTTCACAATAACAGCAGAAACAGTTGACCGGGGCAGCTCTAGCAAGGCAGACATTTGATGAACTGACTTGTTGGAAAGATGGCATCCTGTGACGGTGCCACATTGAAAGTCACTGAGCTCTTTAGTAAGACCATTCTACTGTTACTGTTTGTCTATGGAGATTGCATGGCTGTTTTTATACACAGGTCTGCAACGTGTGTGGTTGAAATGGCCAAATCCACTCATTTGAAGAGGGGTCTACATACTTTTATGTGTATATATAGTGTGAGTTGTTTGGTCCGCTGTAACGATAGGTCCCTGATTCAAGTGTTTAAGGTATGAGTGCATTGATCCGCGGGACCCCAAACAGATCCAAATGTAGCATGCATTGTCAGAATCTATTCAAACGTTACGAATCGCCGGACAACTTTTTTGTTTTTTTTTGCTCAAATTACTTCTGAAAATAATATTTAATTCTGAAAATACCAAATATTTTATGGCAACTGTGTTGTCTCCAGTGTTGAACTAAGCATTTAATTATGTTGACAGTCATTGATCTAGAAGTAATTTTGCATGCCCTACAACCCCAGTAAATATCAGTAGCCTTGTCAAACTGTGTCCTGTGTTCAGCTTCGCACGCTGACCAACGATGGATAGGTCTATTCCTGTTCTGGTATGTCTGCGACTCACCCTCAGCATTCAAGTGTTTAAAATGGCTTGCTCTATTAGCCTTTATTAGTTGAGTGACAAATAAAATTTTCTAGTTTTTTAAAAGTCAAATGCACTTAGGTAGGTAGGCTACATGCTGATCAGGGCATACATTTGATTTGGATTGTTAAAGTTCACTATCAGCAGTAGTTTTGCTTAAAACAATCTGTGTAGTCATTTTTAGGTGTATATGGTGAAGTTGGTAATTTCATAACGGGGACAGCAATCACTTTTTCTAACCGTATTACATGGTCGAAGCTAGAGAAGAATACAAGCTCACTCAGTCTTAACCTCCAAACGGTCTAAACCAGGGGTATTCAACTCTCACCATACGAGGTCCGGAGCCTGCTGGTTTTCTGTTCTACCTGATCATTAATCGCACACGCCTGGTGTCGCAGGTCTAAATCAGTCCCTGATTTAGAATGAATAATGAATCAAATGCAGTGGAACTGACTTCGGGGTCCAGAGTTACGTTTCAGGAATCTAAACCGGCCAATTATGAGACGGGTGAAATACAAAGTTGTGTTATATATTCATTGCAAGATTTTTTTTTAAATATATATTTATACATTACTAGCTCTAACACTTAATCAGCAAAAATGACATTCATTAGTGGGTGATTTTCCTAATGGCTCAGATCAGATGCCAACAAGCATAATTTACACACAGCCTAGTGGTTAGAGCGTTGGCTGGATCGAATCCCCGAGCTAACATGATCAATCTGTCGTTCTGCCCCTGAACATGGCACTTCCCTGGTAGGCCGTCATTGTAAATAAGAATTTATTAACCTTTAACTAGGCAAGTCAGTTAACCTCTTAGCGCACGATTGATTCAGTAATCCACTTGTTCCACAAGTTCAACATGCATACAATGGAATCCCAAAATGTATCAATAAAGTTTGTCCAAACAAGTCAAACAACGTTTCTAATCAATCCTCGGGTACGCTAATATGTAAATAAACGATAACATTTAAGAAGGCATGTAGTATGTTCAATACCGGAGATAAATAACGGGGTGCGCGCCCTATTCCACACGTGCCACAAGACTAGTCAGACTGACATCTAGTGGAAGGCATAGGAACTGCAACCTGGGAGCTATTTATTTGTTTATCATGTAGACAAGTGTTGAAATGGACAGTGACTTAAAATGTTTTTAATCTGGATGGATTTCCCTTGGGAAATCTGCAATATAAAACTGCAATATCAGTTCTGTTATACAGACATTATTTAAAGTTTTATAATCTTCAGTGTTTTCTATCCAATGCTACCAATTATATGCATATCTTAGCTTCTGGGCCTGAGTAACAGGCAGTTTACTTTGGGCAAGTCATTTATCCGAACTCCCGAACACTGCCCCCTAGCCCTAAGAGGTTTTAAATAAAAGAAAAAAAAGCTCATGAGCTCCATCTGCAGCAGATTTTAATTTAGAATGGAAAATGAATGTGTGTATGCAACAGATGTTAGTGCATCGCATTGATATGTTCCTCTAATCCAGGGGTGGGCAATTCCAGTCCTCGAGGGCCTGATGTCAGTTTTACACCAGTTAACACGCCTTACTCCAATAGTCACCTTGGTCCGGATTCACAAAACCTTAAATGTCTTAACAGCCATTTTTTCGGTAAGCAAAGTTGCTATTCCTCAATTAAGTTATTGGAAATGTTAAGGTTTTCCTAAGAAAAAAGTTAAATGTGATTCTTGAAAATAATGCTTAAGTACATTTCCAAGAAGAAATCCTAAACTTTAGCACGGCTAAACTCTTGTCTTGAGACATGGATACTTTTGTAGCCATTAACATTTTCTTGCACCGCAGACAGTTGGCTACTGGATATTTTTAATACAAATGAAACACGCTAACTAGGAAGTAATTAGCAATATATTACAATCTAGAAGTGTTAAATAGCTAGCGCTATCTCGTCAATTTGCAAAGAACATGGCTAATGTTAATGTCAATAGCCATGCTGGCTATAATGTCTTTACGCGTTAGCTACGTTAGCTAGCTAACTTACCGGTCGCGCAGTTCCTCAACCACCTACACCTTCTCCTCCAGCTGGTCCACATGAATGGTCTCTCAGCTCCCTTTTTTTACGGCGTCAATGTCCCTTGCCATACCCCCGACGGCACAGACACTCGGCCACTCAAGCCCATACTTTATTTTTGGTCTCTGCAGTGACCCCGCAGTTATCAAGTCTCCCCAACAGCAACCTTTTCCTGGCTGCTCTTTCCTCCATTTCATCTCTTTTCTTGGTTATCTGTTTTTGATTTTGATATAGCTAGTCTGATGGCTATAACGTGTGAAGAAAAATAACCAAATCCGATCATCCCTGTCACATAGGCTTATTTGTTTCTAGCTCGTCACTGTCAATGCCACATGATATTTACAAAGTTCCTAAGAACATTTTGAGGATTTGCATTTACGAACTATCTTATGAACTTACAATTTTTTTTTTCTTCCCTTAAACGTATGTTTTTTTCATGTTTTGTGAATCCGGACCCTAATCTTCGGTTTAGAATGCAATTTGATTAATCAGCTGTGTTTTCTAGGGATGGTGTCACACTTTTTCTCCAATCAGGCCCTTGAGGACTGGAGTTGCCCACCCCTGCTCTAATCAAACCGAGTCACACTGAATCGTTTCAAACTAAAACCTATCGTACCTGTATCGGAGACAATTTGTCTGGATGCGTAACAAATCGTCTTAAAGGGGAAAGATGCACATCCCTAGTACTTGATGTTTATTTTTTCTTTATCTCGTCCCTTGTCTCAGTGCATGTGGTGATAGCCACACCAGGCAGGATCCTGGACCTGATAAAGAAGGGAGTGGCCAAAGTGGATAAAGTCCAGATGATGGTGATGGATGAGGTGAGCGTCGCTGGTTGTTTTATTAAAGCGGCATATGTTATGAAATCTGGAAAGTGTATATATATATTTTTTTTTGTGGAACACTCCGTAGTTGCACGTTTTAGTTTTTCTACAGGAATAGTATTGGTTTAATAAGCCAAGTGAAAGTTTGAAAGTAGCCCCACTTTGCCACCTACTCTCTTTGAACATAAACTCAGCAAAAAAGAAATGTCCCTTTTTCAGGACCCTGTCTTTCAAAGAACGTCACAGATCTTCATTGTGAAGGGTTTAAACACTGTTTCCCATGCTTGTTCAATGAACCATAAACAACTATTAATGAACATGCACCTGTGGAAAGGTTAAGACACTGACAGCTTACAGACGGTAGGCAGTTATGAAAACTTAGGACACTAAAGGGGGCTTTCTACTGACTCTGGAAAAACACCAAAAGAAAGTGGCCCAGGGTTTCTGCTCATCTGTGTGAACATGCCTTAGGCATGCTGCAAGGAGGCATGAGGACTGCAGATGTGGCCAAGGCAATAAATTGCAATGTCCGTACTGTGAGACGCCTAAGACTGCGCTACAGGGAGACAGGACGGACAGCTGATCGTCCTCTGTGGCAGACCACGTACCGATCCGGTGCAGGCATTGTTACACATCTGAACATCACACCTGCGGGACAGGTACAGGATGGCAACAACTGCCCGAGTTACACCAGGAACGCACAATCCCTTCATCAGTGCTCAGACTGTCCGCAATGGGCTGAGAGAGGCTGGACTGAGGGCTTGTAGGTCTGTAGTGAGGCAGGTCCTCACCAGACATCACTGGCAACAACGGCGCCTATGGGCACAAACCCACTGTCACTGGGATAGACAGGACTGGAAAAAAGTGCTCTTCACTGACGAGTTGCGGTTTTGTCTCACCAGGGGTGATGGTCGGATTCGCATTTATCGTTGGAAGAAATGTGTGTTCTCTGGAGCGGGGTCGAGGTGGAGGGTCCGTCATGGTCTGGGGCGGTGTGTCACAGCATGAGGTTGTCATTGCAGGCAATCTCAACGCTATGTGTTACAGGAAAGACGACGACCTCCCTCATGTGGTACCCTTCCTGCAGGCTCTCCCTGACATGACCCTCCAGCATGACAATGCCATACTGCTCTTTCTGTGCGTGATTTCCTGCAAGACAGGAATGTCAGTGTTCTGCCATGGCCAGCGAAGAGTCTGGATCTCAATCCCATTGAGCACGTCTGGGAACTTGCAAGTGCATTTGGTGGAAGAGTGGGGTAACATATCACAGGAAGAACTGGCAAATCTGGTGCAGTCCATGAGGAGATGCACTGCTTTACTTAGTATCTGGTGTGCCCACCAGCTGCATTGACTGTGACTTGATTTTGACCTCCCCTTTGTTCAGGGACACATTATTCCATTTATGTTAGTCACATGACAGTGGAACTTGTTCAGTTTGTCTCAGTTGTTGAATCTTATGGTCATACAAATATTTACACATGTTAAGTTTGCTTAAAATAAACGCAGTTGACAGTGAGAGAACATATTTTTTTTGCTCAGTTATGTTAATGTACTGAGGCTGCACTGAACTGGGTCATCAACAAATGTGTCCTGACTCTCTCTCTAGGCAGACAAGCTGCTGTCTCAGGACTTTGTGGTCCTGATCGAAGACATCATTAGCTTCCTGGCTAAGGGTCGTCAGATCCTACTCTACTCTGCCACCTTCCCCATCAGTGTGCAGAAGTTCATGGTGAGAGGACTTTCCTTGATAACTGGGGGCTAGAGAGTATGAGAACAGGGGGAGACCAAGGGGAAGATGTGCATGGAGATTCAATGAGATAAATGAGTCTGAATTAAAAGTTGACAACTGAATTGTCTTTACTTTCAATTGCAATATGTTTACCCCTTTCCCCCTCTCCAGGCGAAGCACCTTTCAAAGCCCTATGAGATCAACCTGATGGATGAGCTGACACTGAAGGGCATCACCCAGTACTATGCCTATGTCACTGAGAGGCAGAAAGTCCACTGCCTCAACACCCTCTTCTCCAGGGTGAGTGTGTCGAAATCTGGAGGTAGTTTGTTGAGCTACATACAGTGCATTCGGAAAGTATTCAGACCCCTTGACATTTGTCACATTTTGTTACTTTACAGCCTCATTCTAAAATGGATTACATTATTTTTTTCCCCCCTCATTAATCTACACGCACTACCCCATAATGACAAAGCAGAAACAGGTTTTTATAAATTTTTGCAAATGTATTAAAAAAACAAAAAAAACAGATACGTATAAAGACCCTTTGATGGGAGACTCAAAATTGAGCTCAGGTGCATCCTGTTTCCATTGATCATCCTTGATGTATAAAAAACTTGATTGGAGTCCACTTGCTGTAAATTAAATTGATTGGACATGAATTGGAAAGGAACACGCCTGTCTAGAATTGTCCGTTGAGCTCGGAGCCTGGATTGTGTCAAGACACAGATCTGGGGAAGGGTACCAAAAATGTCTACAGCATTGAAGGTCCCCAAGAACAGTGGCCTCCATCATTCTTAATGGTAGACTCTTCCTAGCGCTGGCCTCACGGCCAAACGGCAATCGGGGGTGAAGGGCCTTGATCAGAGAGGTGACCAAGAACCTAATGGTCAATCTGACAGAGCTCCAGAGTTCCTCTGTGGAGATGGGAGAACATCTCTGCAGCATTCCACCAATCAGGCCTTTACTGTAGTGGCCAGACGGAAGCCACTCCTCTGTAAAAGGCACATGACAGCCCGCTTGGAGTTTGCCAAAATGCACCTAAAGACTCAGACCTTGAGAAACTAGATTCTCTGGTCTGGTGAAACGAAGATTGAACTACTTTGGCCTGAATGCCAAGCGTCACAACTGTACGGATGGTGGCAGGTTTCCTTCCGATAAGCATGGTGGTGGCAGTACCATGCTGTGGGGATGTTTTTCCAGAGGCAGGGACTGGGAGACTAGCCAGGATCAAGGGGAAAGATGAACGGAGCAAAGTAAAGAGATCCTTGGTAAAAACCTTCACCCCAGTCTGACAACCTGCTCCAGAGCACTCAGGACAACATTCCAAGAGGACAATGACCCTGCGAACACAGCCAAGACAACACAGGAGTGACTTCGGGACAAGTCTCTGAATGTCCTTGAGTGGCCCAGCCAGAGCTAGTCAATTTTATTCCATTTTAGAATATGGCTGTAATAAAACAGTGTGGAAGAAATTCACGATATCTAAATACTTTGAATGCACTAACTGCTTGATGAGTAACCTTAGGTCCCAGAGATATTGCCTCTTGTTTTGCTAGATACTAACTCAAGGTGGGTTGGAAATGTGTTCCGTAACTGGTCCTTTACATACACAGTCAGAAAAGCTCATTCTTTCAGTCCTAGAGATATTGACTAATGGGAGAGCAGGAAGCCATGTTTCATTCGGGTCATCCATCAATTCATAATGAGTACGTTGTCTCATCAATGTGTCTTGTTCTCCAACAGCTCCAGATCAACCAGTCCATTATCTTCTGTAACTCCACCCAGCGGGTTGAGCTGCTGGCCAAGAAGATAACGCAGCTGGGCTACTCCTGCTTCTACATCCACGCCAAGATGATGCAGGTCAGCTCAGCCGGCCCAGCCACTTGCACTTTAGATGTAGACCGCATGGAATACCTTCACATTAGACAGTGTGTAGATCTGTGTAGCCATGTTTTGCTAACCCTTGCACTGGTTTTGCCTTTGAAACAGGAGTATAGAAACCGTGTGTTCCATGACTTCAGAAACGGACTCTGCAGGAACTTGGTCTGCACGGGTAACGTATTTTACTCTTGAGTTGAATGATTGCTTGATTTAATTTATTTGTATAACTGATAGACTGATTGTTAAATTCTCTTGCCTCCCTGCTTAGATCTGTTCACCAGGGGAATTGACATTCAAGCGGTGAACGTAGTGATCAACTTTGACTTCCCCAAGAACGCTGAGACGTACCTGCATCGCATCGGCAGATCAGGTGAGACCATCCACTGCATTTTCATCACGCTGTCAAATCAGACCTACTGGAACATCATGGTCTTCTCCAGCTACCATCTGCTTTTCTCCTGGGTAAATAGTGTCAAATATAAGCCTGTTGTCTATTTTTAACACCTTTTCCAGGGAGGTTTGGTCACCTGGGTCTGGCCATCAACCTGATCACCTCTGAGGACCGCTTCAACCTGAAGTCCATTGAGGACCAGCTGGTGACCGACATTAAGCCCATCCCCGGCAGCATCGACAAGGGTCTGTACGTGGCGGAGTTCCACTCTGCCGACCCAGACGCAGAAGACGAGATCAGAGGCAAGGACGGCGAGTTAAGCGCAGCATAAATGGTAAGGTTTGACCATGTATGCAGAGATGAGTCTCCCATTATAGAAAGCACTCGGTAGTTATTTCACCTTTTGTTTATTTCATCTGTTGAGTCCTTTGAATCCTTGCTGGTCAGTGGTCATACAACAAAATAATTTTGGGCATTAGGGCCTGAACTGAGAAACGGTTCTCATGTTCAGCCTGATAAAGATTCTCGGGAATAGGATTGTTGAATAGGCTTTGCTTCTGCAATTTGATAACATTGGTTCGTAACTGGAGCCTTATCTCTTTTCCAGGAGAACAAGAGGCGTCTGGCATTCATCACACCCACCCCCTGCTGCGCACAGACATTAAGTTTAGTTTCTGACTGAATATTTAAATTCTACAGGATGCTTTTTCTTTTTCACAGGGGCAAAGTTTACAGCAGTGGTCAGTTTGTTTTGTCACAGTTTACAGCTGTTTTTTAAACAACATGATATGTATCCAACCTGCCAACTGTCAATTTTCTAAGTCTGCTGACTTTCTGTATTGTCAGTGTATCACTGTAGTGGCTTCTACAGTCACATTTCATAATTTCCTGTTGAAAAGGCCCTCCTCGCTTGTCAGGTTCACTTCCTATAGACTTATTTCTGAGCAGATGACTGTCGAGGAAACCAAAGCTGAACATGTTGATAGGGAATAATGGATTTACTCAAAAAACCAAAAGGACCCCCTTTGCTTTAACAGCTGTCTGGGGAATGCTATCATGGTGCTATACGGTGGAAATACGAATAGAACTACATTTTAAAAGTTTCTTTGTTTTTAAGTGTTCGTGCTGTGACTTAAGTCATACATGAAAGGCACCTACATGAATAGTTTGTCGCAGATGCACACTGAGTATTGATTAGTTTACTTATTGTTTGTTTATATTTTACAGCCTCCTTAGTGGGCTATGGCACCAGACAGACTCGTAACTTTTTGGGCAACAAATTCCTTGGACAAGGAGATGATGGCAATAGAACCTGACACGAAGAGGGCATTGATACAGGGCAAACATTTTATTTAGATACACTGACTTACTGACCCCCCCCCAAAAAAAAAAATGTTTTTTTATTATTTCTGTAGACATGCTGAAGCCAGTCATCTTATTCTATCGCTCTCTGACTCTTCTGTTCATCTCTCGCACTCTTAACTCACTTGCGTGCCTTAATCTAACCTCCGCTCAGTGTTCATACTGTACGTCTGAATGGATCTGTCTGTGTGAACCAGAGCTCCAGGAAGTAGCTTGAAAGTTCTGTTCTAAAAAGAGCTTCTGGTAATGTGTTCTTTAGCTCTCACCTTGAGTCAGTGCTTGTTTTCTCAGCTTCCCAGAACTCTCCTATGTGTTTTTAATGTGGAGTTGTTGAAACTGATCTAAGGTCAATTTTGCATCCCCTATCCTAGTGGTTAATATTAGATTTTTGGGGATGAAAACCTGACCCTAGATCTATCTGTAGCTTTTCAGAGACACCAGGGAGCAGAAATGGTCACAGGGTGGGGGACCCTAATCTCTAACTCAAGAAGGGATTTGTTACACTACTGGCAATTGTCATTGAGGAATCATAGCATTTCAGTCATATTTTCTCACAATTGTTATGCAATATATTTTTCCTCTTTCGTACAGCTATATTGGGTAGTCTGACAGAGGAATGGAGGGAAGATTGTAGCAGTACTGTCATTGGCTACAGTACAGATCTACTTTTAAAAGGATAAAATATTGCCAAATACAATCTTATAGCGACAACCCTAACAGATCCTACAATCTTCAACATTAGAGATGGAGCAGATGGCTGGCCTCCGCATTGAGTTTAGCACCAGCAGAACCAAACAAGGACCATTGTCATGCATTATTTAAACAGCCTACAATACTGAGCACTGTTTCCCCACATCTGGCTCTGGAGTATCCCTGTAAATGCTGGAGTTTATTTAACTTATTCCATTGTCAATTATCCTCAATTGAGGCACTTGAGCACTGAAATGGGACTTATGATTTGAGCATTGTCAAGTGTCTGTGTTTAACCAATTAATAACGTTTTATCTCAGCACACCAGCCGCCCACAGCAACAAGCGATAGCTTTGGGAGAAGGCTATAAAATGGGCAAGAGAAGCAACATTTGCCAGGGGTACTCCAGGGCTGACTATGGTAGACTTCATTACTTTTTTTTTTCTTTTTTTTTTCTCTTATCCATCTCATTTGGTTTGAGTAATGCTCCTGTTGTCTTTTTGGCAGAGGTCACCTCCTGAGCTAAAGTGGTAGGAGGATGGCTAAGCAAAGTTTATTCTCGTGCCAATTGTGTCAATGCCAGCACCTTTGAAGGAATCAAATAAAGGCCTGCTGATTCTCCATCCCTGTGACTAAGTTTTTGTGTGTCTTGGTTCATCACACTGAATGTTGTTTGTCAAGTTACACATTTTATCAGTGGTCAGCTAACATTGTGGAAAGTATGCATAACCTATTTGGCATAGGCCTGTCATGAAACTAGCTATATGTATACATTTTAATTTGCTAGGGCAGATGTGGCGTTAATGACAAATTCGGACACATTCAAGAGACTATACAGTACCGGTCAAAAGTTTGTACACATACTCATTCAAGAGTTTATCTAGATTTTTTTTTTTTTACTAATTCCTACATTTGTAGAATAGACAAACTATGAAATAAAACACACACAATCATGTAGCAACCAATGAAGTTTAAACAAACCTAAATATTTTAGATTCTTCAAAGCAGCCACCTTTTGCCTTGACCGCTTTGTACACTTGGCATTCTCTCAACCAGCTTAATGAGATGGTTTCCACATGCTGATCACTTGTTGGCAGCTTTCCCTTCACTCTGTGGTCCAACTCATTTCAATAGGGTTGAGGTCTGTTTTTTTGTGGAGGCCTTAGTTATCTGATGCAGCAATCATCACTCTCCTCCTTGGTCAAATAGCCCTTACACAGCCTGGAGATGTGTTGGGTCATTGTCCTGTTGAAAAACAAATGATAGTCCCACTAAGCGCAAACCAGATGGGATGGTGTATCGCTGCAGAATGCTGTGGTAGCTATGCTGGTTAACTGTGCCTTGAATTTGAAATCAGTATCACCAGCAAAGCACCATCACACCACCTCCATGCTTCATGGTGGGAACCACACATGCAGAGATCAACCGCGTCTCAAAGACACAGCGGTTTGAAAATCTCAAATTTGGACTTGTCAGACCAAAGGATGGATTTCCACTGTCCATTGCTTGTTTCTTGGCCCAAGCAAGTCTTATTCTTGGTGTCCTTTTTTGGATACTACATGATTCCATATTTGTTATTTCATATTTTTTATGTCTTCACTATTCTAGTGTAGAATATATATATATTTTTAAACTTAATGAGTAGGTGTGTTAACTTTTGACTGGTACTGTACATTCTACATGTAGAAAGAATCACAGGAAGACGAGCACTGTATAGGAAGATTACCCTGGGAATGTCTTGCTTCATGGGAATGAATGAAGCAACCGATTGGAAGGCGCAAAATAAGCCTATTAATGTCGTATTCAGGTGCTAGTCGGAAGTAGGAAACTCGTAAATGTTGGACTTGCTTACTGGCTGTAGTTATATAGATCAGTCATTTCAGAGTTCCCGACTAGGTCATGAACCCAGCACAACACGCAATATTTAGGATTTTCCTAGTAGTTGGATGTGCTGGCCAATGGTGGTTGAGTTTGTAGGTACACTACCCAATCTATGAGGTTATAGGGGACGGAGGGCGGGTCTAAACGTGCACCGGAAGGTTGTGGTTGAACTTTACCGGTGTGTAGCTAGAATTACCGCCGGACACGCACAAACAGTCAACGTGAGTAGCTCGCTAACACATTTGAAGGACAGTTGCATGAAACAGACAACTCTAAAACCGATGTCTTTATTACAGATAGCTGATGGTGTTACAGTTTTGTTGTCAGATGCATGTACAGTGCTGCAATTGTTATCGCTAGCAACATTAGCAAGCTAACGTTAGCTCAGTCAGTGACCGTCAGTCAAGTCGACCAGGTCTCAGAGCATTTCGTATTCTTCTGTACGTAAATCCGAGACACTCCATTATGTATGATACAGTATCTTACGTTTGGTATGGTTGCATGAGACAGATGGTTACTTAAGGCCACAACGAAAGGGGATTGTGGTTGGTATGGGTGGGCATTTGCTACCTTGCTAACGTTACGTGTTTGGCTTAAATACCCTTTGGCCTTGACCTAGCTGTGTTAGTCTTTGTCCCAGTTAATGCGTAGAGTTGGATAGCTAGCCACTAGAACTATTAACATAACATAAAGTATCTCACCCATTCTCTCTCTTTGTGTCTCTCTCTCATCCTGCTTCAGCATGGGCAGTGTGTTGGCTGCCAGCTCCCCCCCTCCCCCAGGCAGTGGCGTTGTCCAGGGGGCCCCTGGGTTGGTGTCAGTCCCCCCAGGGTTCTCCATGCCCCCCGTCCCTCCCCCCTCTGTCCCGGGACAGCCAGCGGTTGAGATAGGAAGCCCCCTCCCCAACCCTGGTACCTATGAGGAGTGTCATCGCAAGTGCAAAGGTAAGAATCATACACAGTCATGTCATGCGGTACGTCATCAGCGGTGTACAGGTGCATCTTTCCTGTTCGAATAGACTGGGCAATGACGTTGCAGATTTTATGCTCATATTTATTTGAGAGGTGTGTTTTTCCTCTGACGTACAATGTTTTCTGTCGCATATTTTAGATTGTATTAAATGTTAAAATTGTTTGCATTAAATAGTTTCTGTTTTGACCATAGACTTGGACAACTCTAGTGTCCAAAGGTCAGGTTTAGCAAGGGCAGCACCATTGACTTTCACCATTTTGAAATCAACTGGGTGGGGCTATTGGTTAAGGAAGGATCAGATAATTCCTTCCAGGTCATCAGGAGGGATCAGCCCATGAATTATACTTGTGAGCAAACATTCCATAGCAAACATTCCAAATCTCTATGGTTCTAACGTCATTTCAGAGGTGTTCCCCATCCAGATGGAAGGAGTGCGACTGGTGGTCAACAAGGGCCTGAGTAATCACTTCCAGGTCAGTTGTGGAGCTAGAGGAATATATATTCTAGATGCAAGTTGAGGCACTTGCAAGTTAAAGTCAGCGTTAGTATGCATTCTGTGCAAGCTATTATACAATGAAAAGGAACTATCTAACCCTCAAGGCTGTAAAGCTCAAGCTGATGATTGTCCTATTTCATATGGATCAGAATACTATATTGTTTGCCACTTTATTGGACGTCTGCTGTATCTGTTCTACAGGTCAGTCATACAGTCACTCTCAGCACCTTGGCTGAATCTGGCTACCGGTTTGGTGCCACCTACGTGGGCACTCAACAGACAGGACCTGCTGAGGTAAACTGTCACTTGACTGGTCTGGAAAATGTCTCTCAGCCACTTTACCCTAATATTATTATATTCTAATAAAGTTGTTAATGTACGTATTGAACCCCCCCAAGTCCTTCCCAGTCATGGTGGGAGACATGGACAACACCGGTAGTCTGAACGCCCAGGTTATCCACCAGCTCACCAGCGCCGTGCGCTCTAAAATAGCCATCCAGGTACGTCACTGTGAAGAGTGGAACGCAACACCAGGATCAGGAAGTTTGTATATTAAACTTACTGTTTATTCATCTGTCCATTTCCAATAATGCCTTTATTTCAACAGACTCAGCAGCACAAGTTTGTGAACTGGCAGTGTGACATGGAGTATCGTGGTGATGACTTCACCTCTGCTGTTACCCTGGGCAACCCAGACGTCCTCCTTGGCTCTGGTAGGATTGTTTTCTCATCAGACTTCACTGGTGGTCCATGATGCTGCAAAACGACCCATCTCTCCTACAAGCACATTTGTGTGGAAGCTTCATCACTTAAAGCAATAATGTTCTTGTTACCCAGCCTTTTGATCACACGTTATGATGGCTTCTGTTTACAGAGTGAACAGGCTGGTTATTATTCAGACATGAGTCCTTTATTCTTGTGCTCTATTGTAATATCTATGATGACGATGTTGCTGTCCTCAGGTATTATCGTGGCTCACTACCTTCAGTCCATCAGTCCAGCCCTGGCGTTGGGAGGAGAGCTGGTCTACCACCGGAGGCCTGGGGAGGAGGGAGCAGTCACCTCCCTAATGGGCAGATACACAGGTGAGACCCTCTCTGACCCACACCGCACCACCTCACCTTCTGTTAGAGCCGGGAGCTTTTTACTGGTCAGGTCACTGAGATTAATATTCTTCATGTTTTTACTCCAGGCAATAATTATGTTGCCACATTGACTCTAGGAGGTGCTGGTGCTCATGCAACATACTACCACAGAGCCAATGACCAGGTACCCAAACTAAGCTATCCTATCACCTAGCCCCCAGTCTAGACCACAAAACTCCTCAAACTTTAGTGTGGATCACTGTGCAAAATAGTTGGGAATCCACTGGTATCCTACCATCTCGTGACCATGCTAATGGAACATGCCTTTTCTGACATGGAGGTGTTAGCCCACTGAAATACTTGAGGCTATGTAGCAGCACAGTGCTAGGTCTGTTTGTGAGACCATCTTGTTGTCGTTCTACCAACTCAGCTGCAGCTGGGGGTGGAGTTTGAGGGCAGCATGCGGACGCAGGAGACCGCAGTATCGTTTGGGTATCAGCTGGACCTCCCTAAAGCCAACCTGCTCTTTAAAGGTAAGCCACTGTCTGTCCCACGACAGCACAGCTATTCAGTCAGACCTCTAGGGTTAATTGAGTTGAGCCATTTGTCAATGATTGTCCCAGGTCTGAATTATTTCCTGATCTGTCCCTCCCCTCCATCCCTGTCTCCAGGTTCGGTAGACAGTAACTGGGTGGTGGGGGCGGTCCTGGAGAAGAAGCTGCTGCCCCTGCCTCTCTCCTTGGCCCTGGGAGCCTTCCTTAACCAAAAGAAGAACAAGTTCCAGTGTGGCTTCAATGTCACCGTTGGCTAGACCTCCTCCAGCCGCCTCGACACACTGGGCCATGCTTGGACCAGCACAGAAACACACAGTCCTGGGCTTGTCATGTATCTACTGGATTCAGACTCTCCTATACTGTGAATTGTGGGGCAGAGTGAGCGAGGGGGTTACTCTATACCATGGAGCTAGGCCTACATATTGTAGCACAAGTCTATTTCCTTCTGGTATATATATAATGTGATACCCAACGAATAGAGAGCATCAGGTGATGCAGTCTAACATGTGATTAGACTAATATTGTCGCTGTCTGATAACTGCATCTACATTTTTGGCAATTTCCAAACAATACAGAAACTATAGGAAAGGAAAATAGGGCTATATTTTACTGTTAACGAATATACACTTCAGTATTTTGAATACATTTTCTTGGTCCTAGAGTCATGAAATGTTCAGAGTACACTTACAGCTTTCAATATGTAATAGAAATGGGCAGAAATGGAGTTGAAGTTCTCACCAGACCGTGACAATATAATGAAATTATTTAGAATCATAAACAACTTTTGTATCTTTGGTTTTTGATGTTAAAGACCATTAAGGACTGGTTCTGTGTCTGTGTGGTGCTATGAATGTGAAGAAATGGCAGTGCGTAGAAAAATATTTATCAATTATACAATATTACTCAAAGTAAACCAGAAAAGAAAAAGCATCACGAATTTCAAGTAAGGTGGCAGCATTCAAGACCTCCTGGTGGAGCACCAGTTTCCAAACAGCCCATCACACACATGGTGATAAGTTCTGAATGAAGTCTATTCAGGAAACTGCAGTAACGTTCATTCTTCCAGTGTAGGTGTCATTGCATGTGGAATTGTAAGGAGACTAATGCATCCAGCTGAGATCTAGAGGTACATAATCATACTGGCATAGGCTCTATAGTCCAACAGTAAACAAACAGTGGTGGAACCTAACTCAGCAGGGACACTGAAAGCGCATCTCTGTCAACTGTTGCCCATGCTGCTGCTGACACTCATGATGGAGACATCTGATTGGGAGGCAGTAGAGACAGTGGCTGGGTAAGGGATATTGGTGTGGAGGAGGATAAAGGGAGGCTCTGGATAAAGAGGTCTCTGAACTCCAGGGGAGTAATAGGCGAGTAAATGCCCTATTTGAGCATCAGTGATGGGGGACTGGTGGTGCATTGCTGGAGGGTAGCTGTAGGTCCTTCTCTGGGTCAGGCTGATGTCTACTGCAGTCATCCTGTCGGAGTCAAGCCTCACCGGCAGCTGCTCGCCCTCCCGGATCTTCATTGGAGACTGACGGCCTGATAGGCTCTCTGCTGATTGGCTGTGAGGAGAGGGAGTGGGAGGTGCCTTGGGGGAATAGGACGAGCTGCGGTGAAGAGGCGAAGCTGTGGGAGTGGCCAATGGTGAAAGGCTGGGAGATGGAGAACCTGGGGACAGAGGAGGGATGTGATGAGTTTACTGTGCCTGAATGCATGATGCACATCGAAACACGCGCTCGTCTCACCATTACCTCTAATCTGTGACTGGGGTGTGCTCCTGTGTGGTGAGGCTGGTACACACTGCTGAGCTTTGGGCTGCTGGTTTCTGGAGCCCTTCCCTCGTAGTACATCTGTTACCTGAGGACAGAGATCTAAAGGGTTAGGTTACCTGAGAGGACACACATTAACAGTGCTGCAATGACAACTAGTGAGTTCACTGCATCTGTGGGGCCTGCTACTGAGTGATCGCATTCCTTAGATTAGTGTTTTATTGTTGGTACAGTTTGTTGTTGTGATGACAAGAAAATTGTTATTAGGTACAGCCACTAGAGGGAAGCACCCACAAGGATTAGTTCAGTCCTATGTCCACACTATCGTTCATTTAACCCACTAACTTCAGTTTTTAATTCTCCTACACATGTGTAAAGCTATTGATTGGTGTGAAACAGAGGGGGGAAAAGACCCTCTTCCATAGATCCAGTGCATTCATTTTCTTCTCTCTCACCTTCTTGTTCTTGGCCACCATCGCGGGGGTGTCATTGTGGTAGTTCTTCACACTGCTGTCGGCTCTGTTCTTCAGTAGCAGCCTGGCTGTGTCTACCTGGCCTCGCCCACAGGCACTGTGCAGGGCCGTGTTCCCACTGTACGACTGGCCATTCACATTACAGTCATTCTGATGAGGAGGGGGCAGGGAGAGAGGAAGTGGGAGATTGTTGAGAAGATGTCAAAAAAAGTAACACGGTTAGTCTTGGATGGCGATGTGTAACTAAACAGAATCACTGAACATTTCTTGTAAATCATCTTCCCAGAAAGGAAAGATAAACCTAAAGGGGAACAGGGGAGGATCTACAGACCATTTTAAATATAGATGAGCTGACTTCAGTAGAACAGCTGGTACAGCTGGAGTCACATACAACACACGTAGCCTTACCTCTATGAGGAAGTGCACCATGTCCATATTGTGGTTCTCTACTGCGTGTATGAGAGGACTGTGGCCACTCTTGATGTCCTGCTTAGAGAGAGAAGAATGGGGACTGTAAAGTGGAACTGGAATTAATTGAGTATTACCTGGTATTGAGTAACTGGATGATTCAGTATGCCAGAATAACTCAAAGCCCATTTGAAATGGCCCAGCATTAAGGGGAGAGATGGAGAGTTAGGTGGGGGAGGAAGGTGACTGACCATAGCATTGATGTCTGCCCCAGCATCCAGCAGCATTCTGACCAGCTCCTTGTGTCCACCCTGTACAGCTAGGTGGAGAGGGGTGAGGCCTGGAGAGAGAGAGAGGGGGGGGGGGGGGGGGGGGGGGGGGGGGTGATAAGCCATTAGGGAGAGAATCACACGCGCACACGCTCCAGAGCCCATGTGTATTCTAGGGGTTTTCTGCTGTTTTGAGTACAAGGCAAACCATGCTGTGCCCAGACTTGTCACACTGGCATACAGACCACAACAGCAGGAAATGCCCTATTCCCCTCTCTGCCTCATACGCCCACCACCATGGGACCCACAGCACGAGTCAAACAGGGGGGATAATGTGTGCTACATATAATGTTAGTATGTGTCGCAACTCAGAAATATTCCCACAATATGGGAATTCCTGTACATTAGGCATGAATGTTGTAAACATTGTGGGAGGGTTACTGGCTTTATTTGGGGTAGTAGCATACATCCTAGATCTATTATTGTCTTAGTCATGTCTGGCATGACTACCACAAAGGAGCTGGCTGTTTCTTCTATGGACTGTCAATTAGGTCACATTGGAAAGTTAAGAGGAATTTATGAATTGAATTTAAATTAATCCCCTGCATTGTCTCAATTGAAACAGAATTGAGGGCAACTTAGTAGCAGTAGTAACTTACCCTCATAGTTCCTGACCTCCAGGCAAGTCAAGATGGAGGGGTGGGAAAGGACGACAGAGAGGCAGGCCTGCTGGCCGTGTTCACAGCAGAGGTGGACTGTTGTCTGACCGTTACGGTCCAGAGCCCCCGGGTCAGCACCAGCACGCAGCAACGCCCCCACCATGTGGGCCTGATGGGTAATCACAGCCAGATGAAGAGGGGTCTGAGAAAGAGGGAGACAGAAAATGTATCTTTAGACAATTATTAAACAAGAACAAATGAAAAGCAGGGGCGTCATAACTGTACATTTCACACTAAATATCTGCGGTCACTATTTCTGAAAAGACTGCACACGCACAAACATATTGAGATTTCGAAACTTGGCGCACGCCATACATACGCATGTTTCCCGGTTGTGTGCCCCGTTACTCTTTCTCCTTGTAGGCCTATGCTACCTCGTGGGTATTAAACCATCACAGGAAAAGTGAGGCATTTTTTATGTAATGATCATGGAAATTAAAAATAATAGCCCAGGAATTAGATGCCTGTTTCTAATTATTTTAAAATACAAAGATAAATTAAATAGATTCTCACTAAAGGCAAATGATTGCATCTTGTTATTACCTTGTTTATTGTTATGAATAAGTGTGTCCATATCCCCTATTTGCTACTAATCTCCTTCCTGCTTGCAATGCAATACTTCAACCACTAGAAAATGTACACACATGGTCTAAATTTTGCAGAGTCATAAATTATAAATGCCAACTTTTGCGTGAACGCATGTTTGGGGGTATATTTTGTACATACGCACGGTTTATAAATGTTTTTTTTTTTTTACCAAGAGCGGAGGAAGAAGAGATGAGGAAGAATAGTGTATTACTCCTGTTAATGGAATCGCATCATTTCATCTCCATCCAATTCTGCAGGGGGAAGGTCACAAGAGCTTATAAACGGTGATAAGTCCCCAAACAAACCAGAGCCGCCCAATCAGGGCACAGAGGGCTTTCTGGCTTCATCAGCATTGGACATCGGCAGACAAAGATAAACGCCACACAGGATGGTAAACACACCATCAAAGTCCAAAATACAAATCAGCTAGGAGATGAAGATACAGCCACACAGGATGGTAAACACACCATCAGTAGGAGATGAAGATACAGCCACACAGGATGGTAAACACACCATCAGTAGGAGATGAAGATACAGCCACACAGGATGGTAAACACACCATCAGTAGGAGATGAAGATACAGCCACACAGGATGGTAAACACACCATCAGTAGGAGATGAAGATACAGCCACACAGGATGGTAAACACACCATCAGTAGGAGATGAAGATACAGCCACACAGGATGGTAAACACACCATCAGTAGGAGATGAAGATACAGCCACACAGGATGGTAAACACACCATCAGTAGGAGATGAAGATACAGCCACACAGGATGGTAAACACACCATCAGTAGGAGATGAAGATACAGCCACACAGGATGGTAAACACACCATCAGTAGGAGATGAAGATACAGCCACACAGGATGGTAAACACACCATCAGTAGGAGATGAAGATACAGCCACACAGGATGGTAAACACACCATCAGTAGGAGATGAAGATACAGCCACACAGGATGGTAAACACACCATCAGTAGGAGATGAAGATACAGCCACACAGGATGGTAAACACACCATCAGTAGGAGATGAAGATACAGCCACACAGGATGGTAAACACACCATCAGTAGGAGATGAAGATACAGCCACACAGGATGGTAAACACACCATCAGTAGGAGATGAAGATACAGCCACACAGGATGGTAAACACACCATCAGTAGGAGATGAAGATACAGCCACACAGGATGGTAAACACACCATCAGTAGGAGATGAAGATACAGCCACACAGGATGGTAAACACACCATCAGTAGGAGATGAAGATACAGCCACACAGGATGGTAAACACACCATCAGTAGGAGATGAAGATACAGCCACACAGGATGGTAAACACACCATCAGTAGGAGATGAAGATACAGCCACACAGGATGGTAAACACACCATCAGTAGGAGATGAAGATACAGCCACACAGGATGGTAAACACACCATCAGTAGGAGATGAAGATACAGCCACACAGGATGGTAAACACACCATCAGTAGGAGATGAAGATACAGCCACACAGGATGGTAAACACACCATCAGTAGGAGATGAAAATACAGCCACACAGGATGGTAAACACACCATCAGTAGGAGATGAAGATACAGCCACACAGGATGGTAAACACACCATCAGTAGGAGATGAAGATACAGCCACACAGGATGGTAAACACACCATCAGTAGGAGATGAAGATACAGCCACACAGGATGGTAAACACACCATCAGTAGGAGATGAAGATACAGCCACACAGGATGGTAAACACACCATCAGTAGGAGATGAAGATACAGCCACACAGGATGGTAAACACACCATCAGTAGGAGATGAAGATACAGCCACACAGGATGGTAAACACACCATCAGTAGGAGATGAAGATACAGCCACACAGGATGGTAAACACACCATCAGTAGGAGATGAAGATACAGCCACACAGGATGGTAAACACACCATCAGTAGGAGATGAAAATACAGCCACACAGGATGGTAAACACACCATCAGTAGGAGATGAAGATACAGCCACATACATTTTTTTTCTCGTTTCAAAATTAGGTGCATCTAAAGTATTTGAAAGAACTAATGCTGTTTCGAGCCAGGTCGAATTCCAGAGACATGCCACTATGCAGGAGATTGCAGATTCCAACACGGGTTTACTGAAAGCACTGGAACAATCCAGGATCTTCCAGAGATGATTGCCAATGATTCATTCATTCATAAAACCTGATTTGAAAAATTTTAACTTTGTTAGTGGTCCAATGTCCAGAGACATGCAGAAAGGGTTTAGGGAAGTCACTTGATCTGGAATCTCTCATTAATCATACTGAACAATCTCAGTGGTCAGGATGATAATTTAGTTTCACTTTTGATTCAGGAAAAGCACGTACTTACAGTGTGTGTGTGTGTGTGTGTGTTCCAGTAAAGAACAGCAGTAAAATACCAAAGCGCCGGCGGGAGAGAACACTGGTGAAATGCCTCCAATGTCTCAATGCCAGTGGCCTTCACTTCCTGAGAAAACACTCCTATTTCCCTGAATCGTCAGTTAGTCATGACTGATCACACACACCCTAGTGTTTGACCTCCCATGAACTACCAACAGTCTGACTCAGTCATCTTGTGCTTCCTAGAATGTCCCTGAACATGAAGCCATAAAGGACGTAACCGGCAACATGTCACAATACTTCATCAAAGGCACAGGTCAAATAAAGCCTTTTATGGTGGTCCAAAAACACTCCAAAGTTCATTGAGTTACTAGCTTCCTGTAAACCATTCCAGAATGACAAACAAAAACAGCACAAATAAGAGGGGCAGAGAGTGGGGAGGGAGAGAAGGGGGAGCACAGGGTAAGAAAGCCAGGGAGAGGAATAGCTGGAAGCGGTATAGGCATGGGGAAAGACGGGATAAGAGGGAAAATCCCTTCCCTCTCCCCTGCTGGCTGTGTGTCCACAGAGTTACATTCCAATGAAATGAGCAGATAAACCAGAAGAACAGAGGAGTGGAGGGGAGAGTTCTAGGTATGAGGAAAAGCCTTGAATGGGTGGGTGTGTGCCAGACAAAGATAAGGATACAAAGAACAGGGGGGGGGGGAGAAGGTAAAAACAAAGAGAAATTAGAGGTGTGCATAGGGTGTACTTCCTGTTAATGTTCTAGTTGTGCAACTTCCCAGGAAAGACTAACAAAGTCCCTTACCATACCATGGAAGAGCTTATTTTACTAGTTCCTTACAAGTTTCAATAATTTGTATAATTTATGCAGTTATAGGAGGGGTCAACTCACAATGTACTGAGATAAAATCAGAGAGAGAGACGATCAGAGAGAGAGAGAGACAGCCAGAGAGATGGAGACTAGCGCAGAAAGGGAAAGTCCCGGATTCTACCCTCTAAACCTCAGCAACAAGGTATGTTGAGAAACAGAGCAGAGCAGGGGGGGGGGGGGGGTCATGTGACTTCTCAGAATGAGGATACTAAGTGCACATACACATGCACTGTAGAAGCCTCACACAATACACTGCATGCCACAAGCACACCCACACAGACAGACAAAGCATAATGTACAAAGTGGCAACAGCAGCGTTAAGGACATGGTCATTAATTTGCAATATCTGAACAGTTTCCAGGGAACTTGAATAACCTAACATGGGAGTAACATTGGCCAGAGAATTGGGAAGTGCACCAGCTTGTAGATGTCAGTGTTTGGTTAGTAGTAGTGACAGTGTTTGGTTAGTAGTAGTGACAGTGTGGGAGTATCAAACAGCTGTTTCATAGCACCAGTGCTGCAGCTGATCTGGTAATCGCACAATGTGCACATGCAACTCAGTACTGATATTAACTCTGTCAAACCGTTGAATAAAATTGACCACTGAAGTATTGTTTGGACTGCACAACACATGTTGAACTGCTAGAGAAAGTTATTTTTTTGCTGACATAGTATGATTATCTGGCATTGCCAAAAGAGCTTGGTAGGCTTTATGTAAAGTTATTGTGGAGTGTGTTTAAGATTTTTATTTGGGGTTACAGACTATCCTATTTAGTCAATTACTTGTGATTATAACGGACAAATCTAATAAACAATTAGAAAATGGGTTCTCAGGCTAGGCAATTGGTCTGTGCTAGATAACAAAAAGACCCTATCTGGTAGTCACATCGTGGCGAGCATCATGTCTCTCAGCCTGGACTGAAATCTCCCCCTGGCCCCTCACACGAACGTATACAGCCTGTCTGCTAGACTATGCACTACAGACAGGATATCACTGTAAATGCCTCAGTCTCACCTCAACGGTGAGAACACACAACAAATGGTACCTACGTTATTTCTGGTAAGTGAGCAATGTGTTGTCTGAAACCCCAGTTGTGCGTATGAAGGGTTCAGGGTGATTTCTCTGGGGTGATTAAGCAGACTAACAGAGCTGCAGAGGGAATGTGGCATTGACAGGGTGTGGTGGCACGCTGGAGGGAGGAAGTGGACTCATTTGAAAGTGATGGGGAAAGGCCATGGGGCATTGATGGACTGGGAAAGGTGCAGAAGATGGAACCCAACAGAAAAGAGAACATCACTTCAGAACACACAGCCCTGAACAAAGGATACCAATCATAGCACATCCTTCCAAGCAATAGGCTTGTGCGTGTGACCTTGGCCTGCATTAAGCACAGGTAACCAGAAACTGTACATTTCTTCTGATAACCGGCAGCCGAGAGGTGTCTGTCTGTGTACGGTAAAGAGGCTGAGCGAGGAGGAAATCAAGGACTTCCTCTTTCACACCTTTCCTTATTGTGCTCTGAAGTCTGCAGTGAGTGGCAGGTGTGTGTGTGTGTGTACATGTTTTCCTATATTATCAGGACCCCAATGTCCTAATATTTCACTGTAATGTCCTGAAAAAGTAGGAAAACAAATGCTATTTTAAGCTTAAGGGTTTTGGGGTTAAGGAAAATAAGAATTTTACACTCCAATAACTCCTGACATTTCTGAAAACACAGCTGTGTGTGCTCGTGCATGTACCTCACCTGTCTCAGGTTGTTATAGATGTCCAGGTCTGTGTGAACCAGTTCCAGGAGAAGGATCATTCTTTGGATCTGAGCTTCCTGCCCCTGCACCACTGCTATGTGAAGAGCCCTGTAACACACACACACCCAAGTCAAAACTACACACACAAAAATAAAACAGGTACACATTCTTCCACACAAATTCTGATCTTTAAACCAATAAATGCACAAAATAAATTGACACACATCCTTTTCACACAACTCCAGCATGATTGTAAAGTGGCTGCTGATACGTCCTGACACAGAAACCCCCTGACTAACCTTTAAGCCAGAGAAATCCTATGGACTACAAACTGAATGACACACTAACTGGCATGTGATGGCTGGCTGGGTGGAAAACCGTTACACAATTGCAGTAGAAAGTTTACACAAGCCTACAATATGTTTTGAGAAATTCAGGCTAACCCATAACCTATATATTACTGAATGACTGAGTACTGGCCAACTTCACTTGACCTATGACCTGATTCTCCACAACTGACAGTTAGGCTGAGAGAGCAGAGCAGTGTGGTGGGTGACTCATTACAAAGCCTGTAGAAAACTGATCAAGGTGACTAGGAAACTGATATTTATATAGTATGTAAAGTGAAAGAACAGAGGTCAAACATAAGAATAAGGAAGAATGACAGGAGTTCTTGGGGAAATAAAATATTATCAGAAGTTAATTTCAGTAAACTCGTTTGGTTTGGTGTAATTTCCTGTTGTGTGACAATGGCACAGCCCTCTGTATCGGGGGAGATAATCACCATTAAACCATTAGAACTACGGTCTCTATTAGGGGCTTTCTGTGTGTTTTCATGTCTTTCAGCTTCCTCCAATGAATATCAATCATAAATGCAGAACAAGAGAAGAAAGGTTATGACAGGAAATTGGGTAGGGACATTTTGAGAGAATGATTTAAAAGTACCTTCACTGAGAATTTGGGGTTAGCACAAATTTACGGTAATGTCATTTTTTTTTTTTTGTCTACTTCCTGATCTGTTGTCCATTAAACAGAGTTACAACAGACTAAAACACACATTGGTGTTTGGCATGTCTACCTACTGCACATACAACTAAAGTCTGAGGAGATGAGTAACAACATATTTGCATACTGCAAAGAGGAAATGGAAGATAAAGAACATACAGAGACCATCTTTCATGCATTGCTCAAAGACAACTCTGACAGCTCTTATACAAAACAAATTTAGCAGAAAACCTTTTTAAATCTCCAGCATCTACCTTGTAGGCTTTCTAACACTGGTCACAAATGGTAGGTGCTGCAGGCCTACACAATACAAATGTTATGCCCTGAGACAAAACATTTGTCATCCTCTTTCAGAGAGTTGTGGAGGAATGTATGACATAACTCACATAACTACACTGAACAGAAATATAAACACAACATGTGAAGTGTTGGTCCCGTGTTCCATGAGCTGAAATAAAGAAATCCCAGAAATGTTCCAAAAGCTTATTTCTCTAATGTTTTACACATTTGTTTCCCTCCCTGTCAGTGAGCATTTCTTCTTTGCCAAGATAATCCATCCACGTGACAAGTGTGGGATTGATTAAACAGGATGATCAGTATCTGACCGTAAGGCGCTACATAGGGTACTACGTACGGCCCAGGACATCACTTGGGCCAAGCTTCCTGCCATCCAGGACCTATATACCAGGCGGTGTCAGAGAAAGGCCCAAAAAATTGTCAAAAACTCAAGTCACACTAGTCGTAGACTGTTCTCTCTGCTACTGCATGGCAAGTGGTACTGGAGCGCCAAGTCTAGGTCCAAGCGGCTCCTTAACAGCTTCTACCCCCAAGCTATAAGACTGCTGAACAATTTATCAAATGGCCACCCGGACAATTTACATTGACACCACCCTTTGTTTTTACACTGCTGCTACCCCCGCATATTTACTCAGTACCGGAGCCCCCTGTATATAGCCTCGTTATTTTTATGTAATTCAACTGGGTAACTTTATTTTTACTTTATTTTGATTTAGTAAATATTTTAACTCTTTCTTGAACTGTACCGTTGGTTATGGGCATTTCACAAATAAATTAAATTAGATTTCATTTGAAATGTGCACCTTTTGCTGGGGACAATAAGGCGACTAAAATGTGCAGTTTTGTCACAACACAGTGCCACGGGTGTCTCAAATTTTGAGGGAGCATGCAACTGGTATGCTGACTGCAGGAATGTTCACCAGAGCTTTTGCCAGAGAATTGAATGTTAATTTCTCTACCATAAGCCACCTCCAACGTAATTTTAGAAAATTTGGTAGTATGTCCAACCAACCTCACGTGTATGGTGTTCTGTGGGCGAGTGGTTTACTGATGTCAATGTTGTAAATGGAGTGACAGTGGGGATATGTTTTTTTTTTTATTAACCTTTATTTAACTAGGCAAGTCAGTTAAGAACAAATTCGTATTTACAATGACGGCCTAGGAACAGTGGGTTAACTGCCTTGTTCAGAAGCAGAATGACACATTTTTACCTTGTCAGCTCGGGGATTCAATCTTGCAACCTTTCGGTTACTAGTCCAACACTCTAACCACTAGGCTACCTGCCTCCCCGGTATGGACAGGCATAAGCTAAGGACAACAAACACAATTGAATTTTTATCAATGGCAATTTGAATACTCAGAGATACCGTGAGTCCCATTGTCGTGCCATTTATCCGCCACCATCACCTCACGTTTCAGCATGATAATGCCCCATGTCGCAAAGATCTGTACACAATTCCTGGAAGCTAAAAATGTCCCAGTTCTTCCATGGCCTGCATACTCACCAGACATGTCACCCATAGAGCATGTTTGGGATGCTCTGGATCTATGTGTACGACATCGTCTGTTTTGTCACCAAAGCCCCATATACTACCCACCACTGCGATCTGATAGCTCTCCTTGGCTGGCCCTCACTTCATATTCATCACCAAACCCACTGGCTCCAGGTCATCTATAAGTCTTTGCTAGGTAAATCTCAGCTCACTGGTCACCATAGCAGCACCCACCCGTAGCACGCGCACCAGCAGGTATATTTTACTGGTCAACCCTAAAGCCAATTCCTCCTTTGGCCGCCTCTCCTTCCAGTTCTCTGCTGCCAATGACTGGAACGAACTGCAAAAATCACTGAAGCTGGAGACTCATATCTCCCTCATTCACTTTAAGCACCAGCTGTCAGAGCAGTTCACATATCACTGCACCTGTACATAGCCCATCTGTAAATAGCTCATCCAACTACCTCATCCCCATACTGTTATTTGATTTATTTTTGCTCCTTTGCACCCTAGTATCTCTACTTGCACACTCATCTTCTGCGCATCCATCACTCCAGTGTTTAATTGGTATATTGTAATTATTTAGCCACAATGGCCTATTTATTGCCTTACCTCCCTTATCCTACCTCCTTTGCACACACTGTATATATACTTTTTCTATTGTATTATTGACTGTATGTTTGTTTATTCCATGTGTTACTCTGTGTTGTTGTTTGTGTCGCACTGCTATGCTTTATCTTGGCCAGGTCGCAGTTGTAAATGAGAACTTGTTCTCAACTAGCCTACCTGGTTAAATAAAGGTAAAATAAAAAATTGAATCGTGTCCCAGTTCTCGCCAATATCCAGCAACTTCGCACAGGAATTGAAGAGGAGTGGGACAACATTCCACAGGCCACAGTCAACAGCCTGATCAACTCTGAAGGAGATGTGTTGTGCTGCATGAGGCAAATTGTAGTCACACCAGATACTGACTGGTGTTCTGATCCACGCTTCTACCTTTAAGGTATCTGTGACCAACAAATGCGTATCTGTATTCCCAGTCATGTGAAATTCATAGATTTAGGGCCTAATACATTTATTTCAATTGACTGATTTCCTTATATGAACTGTAACTTAGTCAAATATTTGAAATTGTTGCATGTTGCGTTTTTGTTCAGTACAAATTGTAGTACTAGTCCATAGCATGAGCCAACAATGCCCTTAGCATCAACAAATTAAAAAGATTTCACAACTTATGTTGGAGGGCTCGTGTGTGAGCTAGAGAGAGGTCATACAGCTTAGCTCTGTTTTACCAGGCAGAGAGAGACGGACTTGACAGCTAATGTAATATTTGGGTGCCAAGCCGAAACATTACATTCTTTCGGAGCTTGATTTAAGGCAAGTTCTAACAGAACACTTATCAGCATACGGCCTTGGGTGGATCTCATAACTGCCTCTCTTGAAGACAGGTGCGTGCCTACCTGCACTTATGAGTAATTAAACCTAACATTATGCATTAGGAGTATATTGTGTTATACAGGGCAGTATGTTACTAATACAGACTGATCATTGAGACATTGTTCATCTCTGATCAACCTGTGTCACCGTAGACCTTCATATTCAAACAGAGTGGCTGGGTGGATGCATCTTTCACAACACAACACGTACAATGCATAGCACAGGTGTGGAGATATGTGGTAACATTATACAGAGCCTGAGGTTTGGAGGCGGGTGTTTGACTGATGTCAATGCAGAAGGCAGGTCTAGCCAATCACAACCAGCCATCTCATCCGTGTAGCTAGTGTAACACAGACCAAAACATGTCAACAAACCATAGCCAATACAACCTTGCTTTCCGCATTTCCGCTTTTCTTGTTCAACTTGAGTAAACAAATCTTTCACATAGAGAACGACACAATAGGGATGACAGTTTGTCTTTGTAAATGAAACCCATCTCCATACAAGTGTAGTTGTAACCGGCACTGTGGTGACTGATGCAACTGAAGATGACCACAAGACAGTCTCATAACAGTAAAACGTGCGACAGTGTTGACGCCCCTCTCTCGCAATCTGACCTGACTAATGGCCATACAGCACAGTGAAGCCACTCAGCCGTCTGATCAGTGTGAAAAGCAGAACTTGTGTTTGGCCGCATATGTCGGATTCACATGTCTCAGTGGACCATTGAGGAGGATTGCTCATTAGTATCACCAGTAGTACATTATTTTTGTTTAATGTATTCAATATATTATTATTATTACTACAGTCTTACCATTCTCATTGTCAGAGTGGACACGTTGTTTGAGGACAACACAACCTAGGCTACACTTCTGAGGAACATGTTTTGGTTTATTTCATTCCATTTAGGAGTTGTCAATTTCCTCATTGCAATTTGTAGCGCTTCTGTCAATATTGAGTAAGGACGAGCACCTGACTATACATAGAAGTAGGCCTAGGCTACCTGGTCTGAGCACAAATGTAGGCTATAAATGTGCCCATTTGGGGATCTGATAGTATTTCTGTCAAACTCACCACCACTGTGGAACTTCTGAAAGTCATTTTTTCTTGACCTCAAACAGTGAGTAAACTAAGGTCTGTTTTTACATTCATTGAGAATGTCAAGGTCAGCCTCCCGGGTGGCACAGTGGTTAAGGGCACTGCACTGCAGCGCCAGCTGTGCCACCAGAGACTCTGGATTCGCACCCAGGCTCTGTCGTAACCTGCCGTGACCGGGAGGTCCGTGGGGCGATGCACAATATGCCTAGCGTCGTCCGGGTTAGGGAGGGTTTGGCCGGTAGGGAAATCCTTGTCTCATCACGCACCAGCGACTCCTGTGGCGGGCCGGGTGCAGTGCACGCTAACCAAGGTTGCCAGGTGCACGGTGTTTCCTCCGACACATTGGTGCGGCTGGCTTCCGGGTTGGATGCGCGCTGTGTTAAGAAGCAGTGCGGCTTGGTTGGGTTGTGTATGACTTTCAACCTTCGTCTCTCCCGTACGGGAGTTGTAGCGATGAGACAAGATAGTAGCTACTAACAATTGGATACCATGAAATTGGGGAGAAAAAAGGGGGTAAAATTTAAAAAATGTAATTCAAAAAAGAGAATGCCAAGGTCATCCTCAACGTAGCCTATTTTTCGATAACCACTCAGCATGAAAGGGGGAAAAAATGTCATGCTCTGATCCGGTGGAAACATCATACAATAAGCGTACCTGATTACCACTGGGTTCTCCCATGCAGAGAGGAAGCAGAATTAATGAATCTGCAGCAGAGTCTTTTCGTCACGTAGTAATAATGTATTTGTGGAGTATGTGAGTAGATGGCAAACATGCATTATTGCAGCACAATGAGGATGACAACAGTAATGGCATCAGTTCTGATTAAAAACAGTCCCCAGATGAGTATATGCGAGGTGCCTCTCCTAACATTCCTCAAAAAGCTATCAACACACAACTGACCTAGTAACAGGTGTCTCCATTCAGTGCAATGGTGAGATTATCACACACTTGAACAAGGTTAATCTCTCTCTCTTTCTCTCAAGATGAAACTGCTCTCTCTCCTGTTCCTGGAAGTGGGGCAGACCACAGCCCCAGATAACCCAAAGCACACTGACGCAGGAGCGCTGGGCCGCACTCAAACACACACTGACATGCGGTATCCTGTTTGGGGGGAGGTGAGGGAATACGGGTTGCTGTGGCCAGCAGACCACCTGAGAGAGCGATGACTTTAAGACAGGTGTATTAAACAAAAGGGAACCAGAAACACACCACAGTCCAACTTACAATACATCCTTTTCAGAAACCATTTGAGTCATTAGTAGGTGTTGGTAGCCAGAATGCATACATTTCTTACTTTTTGAAAACTGGACCCCAGTGGGAATTGAACCAACTTTGACATGCTGACATTGCAAGCACCAAGCTCTACCAACTGAGCCACATGGGACACCCTGAGACTGGAGCCTGACATAGCCTTTATGGTTGCCTGTTAGTTTTTTTATTGAGCTTTAAAGCACTGGTCTTTTAGTTGTTCCAAAGGTCAGAACCAAAACGTTTGGTCCTGGCCTTTGGAACAGACTGCCGGAGGATCTGAGGGCAGGCCTCAGAAACTGGAGACATTTTAAAGAAAAATCTTAAGACATAAGTAAAAGCAAGGCTAAAAAGGTTAAGGTGCTTTTAAAAAATACAATTTAAAAAAAAGAAATGGTACACAATTCTAAATTTATTTTAATCAATTAGTCTCATGACCACTTATTTTATTATTGTTTTACTATTTTATTTGTTAAGCACTTTGAAATGCAAATGTATCCTCTAAGAAATGTGGTATATAAATAAAGTGTGATTTGATTTTTGCCATGGCAGCACTAAAGCTACTTCCTCCAGTTCATTGACCCCTCCCCTACCTACATGTCTGCATAGGTTGGAAGCATATCCCTGGCCAAGCACAGCGGTGAGCCAAACTTGTTGGGTACTATACGTGTGGTTTGCAAGAACCTGCTGAACAAACGTCATCCCCACCTGTATTCTATAAGCATGACAATAACCATCACAAATACATGATGTACTGTCCCCATGTTACTGCACTGACTGCACAGCTGTCTCTCATTCAAGCAGATAGATGGACAATGAACAAGGGAGAATGAGACAGGGGTGAGAGAAACAGGGGAGCGTGTGACAGAGGGGTGAGAGAATGTTAATGAGAGATGAGCAGAGAAGAGATCAAAAGAAAAAGCGAGAGAAATAAAGAGAGAGAGAGAGTGAGAGAGAGAGAGAGAGAAAAAGCGGTAAATGAGGAAGTGAGGAGCGGATGTTTGGGTTTTTGAGCTCATTCATTTAAAAACACAGAGAAATGAAAACAGAGAGATACAGAAAGACCTGAGAAAACCGCAGTCACACATTGAGAGGCGCACGCTCAGAGGTTTTCCCGAAACTGAGGGGCTCAGAGGCGATGAGAACTGAGGATTAACACCCCATTGACGTAAGCACACACACACACACACACAGACACACTTGGGGGTGGTGGGGGGCTGAGAAGCTGCACTGTCTTTCTGCTGAAATCTAACTTTTCATCAGACAGACCACAATACAAGTAGGTACCAGCCAGGGTAATGTACTTCTTTACAGTCTACCACTTCATCAAGTAGTTTGACTTCATAAGAACAGCACCCAAACATGAGAACAGCACCCAAAAGCCCCAGCGCAACCACCAAGGTACGGTTTGATTAAAAAATATATATATATTTTTTTTTTAAAAGCCACAAAAAAAAAACGAGCACTGAAATGCAAATGAACTTTTATACGGATACATTTTCTTAAACATCTTGTGATCAGATGGCAAGGTGTTTTCTTCCTGATTGATTTCAGTGCTGGTCCCTGGGCTCTACATCACATGAAATCATCCCAAGCGGAACTGCTGTGTCTCGAAACCCACAGCCAGGTCTGCACTTTCTCGATCATGTGTTTGTTGTGATGGGATGCAAATGAGTGACACACAGCACTTAAACTACAGGAACATGACTTTGCAATGCCATTCTTGGATGGACTTATGATTTCAGTCACATGAGAGTTTTTGTATCGTCCTCGCATGTCTGTCAGTGAATGGGTGAGTGCTCAGGTGTTGAAGGTCAGAGAGGGCATCGGTGCGTGAGGTTGTTATTAACATGTGATTGAATGTACCCCACCCACTCCTTAACCTATAACATAAGGTGACCAGACATCCCCGATATCCCGGGGACAGTCCCCGACTTTGGTGGCCTGTCCCCGGCTAGTACCGGAAATGTCCTTGATTATCCCCCAGAAAGAAAAGCAACTCTGAAGTTAAATTGAGGCTGATATTTCAGTAATCAAAAGCTGTATGCAATCGGATTTCAATGTCAAATTTGTCTCACCACTTGTATCAAACTTGTTTGCTCCCTTCTATGAGAACATTTGGTCAGTGATACATTGTAACAACTGCATGAACAACCATTCCCATAGCCAGAAAACCTTTCCAACAGCATAGGCTACCAAACTGGGGTGATTTAAAAATGACCAAGGTAGGCTAAAATTAAGAAACATTTGAGTGGTTAATCAATTTCTGTGTTATGAATAATTAAAGTATTTGAAAGGACTACCGGAAATGTATAGTTAAAAATCGTTCCATGGGCGGCCTCCCGAGTGGTGCAGTGGTCTGAGGCACTGCATTGCGGTGCTAGCTGTGCCACTAAGGAACCTGGTTCGAGTCCAGGCTCTGTCGCAGCCAGCCATGACCGAGAGACTGATGGGGCGGTGCACAATTAGCCCAGGATCGTCCGGGTGAGGGGAGGGTTTGGCCGGCAAGGATGTTCCTGTCCCATCGCGCGCTAGTGACTTCTGTGGTGGGCCAGGCGCAATGCCTGCTGACATGGTCGCCAGGTGTACGGTGTTTCTTCCAACACATTGGTGTGGCTGGCTTCCTGGTGAAGCGGGTATTGTGTCAAGAAGCAGTAGGGCTTGGTTGGGTTGTGTTAGCTCTTGACCTTTGCCTCTCCCGAGTCCGTACGGGAGTTGCAGCGATGGGGCAGGACTGTAACTACCAATTGGGGAGAAAAGGGGGTATATATATATATATAAAGATTTTATTTTTTACAAAAAATTATAATTCCATGGGATATTTTAATCTTCTTTCTTAGTTATTTGTGTTGTGTGTTTTTATCTGGTCACCTTACTCTAATAGTCATCCCAGCCTCCCAGATGCAAGCCTGTGTATCATATGAATACTCACAAACAATGCAAACAGACACAGAACATGACACACACACAGTACAGATCACAGAGTTCAAGTTCCATCCCAGAATCCCCCTCACCCAGTGACACTTTCACTGAGAAGCAGAGCAGAGAATTGACTCCATTAATCATTACAGAGACAGGAAGTGAAATTAAGGTAAAGAATGTGGTGGGCATAAGGGTACACACAGCACACTCCTCTCTCACCACCAACACCCCTCACAGCCAGGTGAATCATAGACCAAAACAAACAAACAAACAAGACTGTGTGACATCTCCTCTCCCTCCAACACATACCTACCTAACTGACCAGGGTCATAGGTAAAATATGTTGAAATGGAAAACAAAAATGACTTACTGAACTCGACCCAGTCCATAGCTCCTAGCAGGAAGTCAGGGTTAGCAAGGAACCCTCATAGGACAACAGTACTACTCTAGGCCCCATCTGCTACATGAGACTAACTGAAGTTCAATGCATGTAGGGTTTTCAAAAACAAACATACGTGTCGCCATCGTTGTCTTGGCGAGTCGCCAGGGCAACATCTGCCAGCAGGTGTCCGGCGTGTCCCGGGTAAAGAGAGGACTGGAGGGGAGAGACAGGCACGTTCACAACCAGCGGTGACCTGCTGGGCCAGGAGTAGAATGGGTGCCCTGGATAGTGATCTGGTTGACAGAGGGAGGGAGGGAGGGAGGGAGGGAGGGGGCAGATTGTTTGGTACAATGCCATGAAATAAGGAAATTACAGGTGACCCATTGATATGTTTTTAATCAGTTCAATCATTTATCGCTGGAATGTCTGGCAAAACAGATTCTCAATGACTGGGGTTCAAAAGCAGGACTAACCATCACTGCACAATGACACACAATCTATGAAGGAACATTCCACAGAGAAAATCCGTTTCTGACTCAAAGGCAAATGACCACTAACTGATTCAGCAGTATATTCTCTTTCAAACCAATACCTTTGATTATGATCAAATGAATACAGTTAAAACACGACTGTCATAGGATTACGCATGTTGTTTTGCTCTATTAGGAGAACAAAACTATGAAAATGCGATAGGATACACTCTGAATAATAAAAGCCTGTACACTTTCATTTTAATATTTTTTCACTTGTCTTTTGCCAGGGCGACTAACTTACAGTAAGGACGGGGTGCCTGCATTGAACGAACCGGATCGATGCTTTGGTGTTCATTGTCAAAACCGCTGGCGGCGGACAATTGTCTGTGTGAGACCGATGCCAGGGTACCAATGCTCTCATCGTCGTAGCTCTTTAATAACATCTTTGGAGGACTCGGTCTGCAGCACAAGTCTTTGTTTTTGTAAGGGGATAAGCGCTCATCTCTCCCGGGTGGGGTACGTGACTGTTCCGGCGTCTCCCATTCAGAAGGAAATGGACGTTTCCTAAAAGGAAGCCACGAGGAAGATATGTTCTGTGTTCGTGTGTCTGTTGTGCTGCTCTCGCCATGGTTCGGAGTGAATGGCGTGTGATAAGTTGCAGCTGGTGAGTGTTTTTTCTCCAGAAAAGCCGGGTTTCCCGGTTTCACAGGAGGTTTTATCAACGATACTCCACAACGATGCTCCAGCGGCTCCACAGTGTGGCTGGGATTTCCGTTTGGACCGTCATCCTCCGTGAGGGGGGCAGCGGGATACTGCATTCTTAAACTGGCGGAGCGACCTTTGCTGGTGGGAGTCCTCTCGGCGCCGCTCCCACGCTCCCTCGTTGTGGTGCTCAGATCCAGCGGCACTGTGGTTTGAGTCTGGTGACCGGTCATGGTCCTCGGCATGAACACGGATCAAGTATCCTGGAATCAGCCTCGGGTGTTTGTCGTCTCAAAACATAGCAGTGATTCAAATGTCAATTAAATGTATGTTTTCTATAGCCTAGGCACAGTCTCCTTCTCCACGAAAATATCCTAATGTTGTTTTGGGAGTTTAATAATGTAATTTGCCAAGCCAATACAAGAATGGCTCGAGGCTATTCTCCAAATCCACAAATGTTCATTTTGAGAAAATTAGTGTAAACTGATACTAATTTAAGTTTCTTCAATTAATTAAAATCACACAACTGACTTATAGTCAATGTTCAGAATGATAAATATAAATCTTTTAAATAACCTAACTGACGGTAACACACCTGCAATATAACTGCAGGTAGTAGGCAATTGAAGAAAATCAATAGGATATTATGTTCCTTCTTTTATTGCAACGAATCAACTAGTCCGTAAACGCTCTCTCTCTCTCTCTCTCTCTCTCTCTCTCTCATTCACTTAACCAAATCCGCGAAACTGGGGCTTTCCCTTTCGTATAAGAATTAACTCTTTACCTTCCTGTTTGCAAACTGAAACAATGCGTTCTGACGGTCTACTTTTTTTTAACCAACAACTTTAAGATATTAAAGGTTTAGTGTAGTCTACGTAACTGAAGTGTTCAATGTTAATTAAGGCATATATGATTGATTTAATTCACTTAAATGTTAGAATTCCTGTTTTACCCCGGTTTAGGCTATGGATTAATCTAGTATGTAAACAATGCACGCAATGCACGTAAACAATGGCACGCAATGCTCGAATTCTGCATAGAGAGCATTTTGGCACCAGGAAGTTGTGAGGAAAAATGGTTTGCATGTGATCTAATCTAGGGGTCTCAAACTCATTTCATGGGGGGTCTAGTGTCTGCAGTTTTTTCCTTTCAATTAAGCAATAGACAACCAGGTGTTGGCAGTTCCTTACTAAATAGTGTCCTTCATTCATCAATCAAGTACAATAGAGAGAAAAGCCTCAGCCACTCGGCCCTCCATGGAATGAGTTTGACACCTGTGATCTAATCGGTTGATCATATGGTGTTGTCAGTGTCATTCCACTGTAGTTTCCCAGGGTTTACAAATTCAGTGGGATCTCCCCACAGTTGATATGCCTATTGGGGATAAACTCATATCCTGTAGCAGTAACTGGATGGAGCATTGACTGGATGACTCTCTGTCTGACCATCTGACCTTTTGTCATTGGATAAAATAACCTTCTGGGCGGTGAGCCACCCGGAGGTTTGCCGGTTCAAATCCCGGGTCAGACAGGGGAAATCTGATGGCCAAGGCATTGTGCCCTTAAGCAAGGCACTTAACCCCCCACAACTCCTCCTCCACGGACGCACAATGTGGCAGCCCCCTCCTCCAAACTGTATATGTATGTGTGTCTTTTGGAGGGGTTGAGATAAAGCAGAGGTCAAATTTCAGTGTGACCTTATGTACAATTGACCAATAAAGGGATCCTAATCTTAAATAGCCTTCTGATCTGGGCCTCTGTGTTATTGCACAACTCACTCCATCAAACACCACACCTCCCCGCAATACACACACACACTTCTCAGCCAACCTTGTCGGTGCCCGCCCCCAGCTGATTCTTCAGTTACCAGGGTCAATTTGGGACTTTCCTCAGATGTATCGAAGTGTGGAACCGCCAACGGAAAATCAAGCTTTGTGTCTAAAGTCCCTGAAACACCCTGCTGAATCTGTGCTGACACGTTGTGCAGCTGCTGGATACAGTAGATAGTCAAGGTGTCCTGTGTGCCTTTGTGTGGGATGTGGTGGGATGGTCATGGTCATCACCATGAACTGTTGGAGGCAGGTAGCCTAGCGGTTAGAGAGGTGAACCAGCATCCGGAGGGTTGCCAGTTGGAATTCCGGATCCGATGGGAAAAATCTGGTGGGAAGTGAACTGAAACCAGAGGGTTGCTCGTATCAAATCCCAGATGCCATTACTTGCCATTGTGCCCTTGAGCAAGGCACATTAACAGTTCCCTGGGCGCCCAGTGTGTCAGCCCCGAGCACCTCTCCAAGAAAAGCCTGTGTGTGTATGTGTGTCGTTGGGTTGGGTTAAAAGCAGATGTCAAATTTTGGTTGGACCTTGTGTGCAATTGACCAATAAAGTGATCCTAATCTTAATCTGTTTGAGCTACCCTGGCCAACCGTACACTCATACAGCACCCACCTCTTCATGACTGTATGAGCGACTTCTGCCCTTATTTTATGTCTTTACACTAAGCTTGTCAAAATGCAGAAAAGTGCAGCATTCTGTTAAGAACAGGGCCTTGTCAGGATGGTTTTGTGGTGGTGTAGAAGTCAATGGACAGACAAGATGGAACACCCTGAGAGAGTGAAAGGAGGCAGGGCTGCACAATGTGCTCAAAAAATTGAATAGCAATTTTTTTTAAACACTATTGCGATTGCAATTTGACTTGCGATATAGATCAAAACACTTGGATGAACCATTTGAAATAGAATGATTTATATTAAGAAGCAAAGTGGAAAACAACATTGTTCTTGTTTGGAACAATCTGTTGACTGCATTACACCTTAAAGAACAGCATGCAAACTTATAGTGAATCTAACAGCGAGGAGCAGCCATGAGGAGAGGAAGAGAGACGACAAACACACAGCTTATTGGTGTTTCAAAATATTGCATGCGATATGGATCTCTTGCTATATGGATATTGCACAGGTCAGTATTGCAATTTCGATGTGAATTCAATTAATTATGCAGCCATAAAAGGGAGCCATGGCCACCTAGTGTCATTAGATATACACTCAGTGGCCAGTTTATTAGGTTCACCCATCTTGTACCGGGTTGGACCCCTCTATAGCCATGTTCAACAACAATGTTCAGATATGCTGTGTCGTTCAAAAGTTGCTCAATTGTATCAAGGGACCTAACGTGCGCCAGGAACACATTCCCCATACCATTACCACACTGCCACCAGCTTGTACCGTTGACACCAGGCAGGATGTGGCCATGGACTCATGCTGCTTACCCCAAATCCTAACTCTGCCATCAACATGACGCAACAGGAACCAGGATTCATCGGACTCGGACCAGGCAATGTTTTTCCGCTCCTCAATTGTCCAGTGTTGTTGATCACGTGCCCACTGGAGCCGCTTCTTCTTGTTTTTAACTGATAGGAGTGGATCCCAGGGTGGTCGTCTGCTGTAAAAGCCCATCTGTGACAAGGATCAATGGGATGTGCGTTCCGAGATGCCGTTCTGCACACCACTGTTGTACTGCTCTGTTATTTGCCTGTTTGTGACCTGCCTGTCAGCTTGCACGTTTCGTGCCCTTCTCCTTTGACCTCACTCATTAACAAGCTGTCTCTGCCCAAAGGACTGCCGCTGACTGTTGTGCGTGAAAAGCCGGCCATTTCTGAGATACTGGAAATAGCACTCCTGGTACTAACAATCATACCACGCTCAAAGTCTCTTAGGTCAATTGTTTTGCCAATTCTAACGTTCAATCGAACATTAAGTGAATGCCTCCATGCCTGTCTGCCTGCTTTATATAGAAGCCACAGTGACTCACTGTCTGTAGGAGTGAACCATTTTCGTGGATGTTGTAAGTATAGCATGGTTATTAGGTGTACCTAATAAATTGACAACAAACTGAATGTGACGGGCACTGGAGAATGATGAAGGGAAGACCCAGAGTCTCTGTAAACATTGCAGCATACACTTGGAGATCTCTTCGCTGCAGTGAGCAGCCTCACACCCTCGGACTGTGAGCTTGTTGCCAGTGTCTCCATCATGTGGATGTTGTAAGTATAGCATGGTTATAAAGAATTCAACCAGGCCAATGCAGTTCCAGTCTCTGCCACTTGTCGGCAGTAGAGACCCAATCATAAAGGAAAGGTGCATAGTGGTTTTCTTCATTTGGTAAACAGTGACTTTAGCTTCATCATTATCAAGCATTTTATCTTAACACATCCCATGTCTTTCCAATGTGCTACTGCATAATGATGACTCTACACTAAACCTAACATCCATGCCTAACAGCTGCCAAGAGAATGGTTGCCTTACGATGGGTGGCAAAGCCTCACACACTCTGCAATGGATTTCCTTATTCATGATATTTTGGTATTTGTGTTTTATTAGGATCCCCATTAGCTTTTGTAAAAGCAGAAGCTACTCTTCCTGGGGTCCACACAGGACATGAAACATGACATAATACAGGACTTTAATAGACAACAGCTCAAGAACAGTACTACCGAAATGTTTTTATTTTTTATAAAAGGCACATGTAGCCTAGATATCAGTACATACACACAAACTATCTTGGTCAAATAGAGGAGAGGCGTTGTGCCCTGAGGTGTTGCTTTATCTGTTTTTTTTAAACCAGGTTTGCTGTTCACTTGAGCAATATGAGAGGGAACGGAGTTCCATGCAATAATGGCTCTATATAATACTGTACGCTTTCTTGAATTTGTTCTGGATTTGGGGACTGTGAACTTATTGAACTTATTCATGAGCTCAACTTGAACTGTAATTGTCTCGACAAGGTGAAAAATCAGACAATATTAAAATATGGACCACAACACTTGACAGTGTGTATTTGTATCATGTCTGTTGATTTGTGTTTTTTGTCCTGTCAACCAAAAATGAATAGAAAATATGCATTCATGAGTCTGTGGCGGTTTTTAGACACCTCCAACGTTATCCCATTAGGAAGGCATTTACTGTTCTCTCTAGATAGTTTCCCTTTAGAAATGTTACAACAGAGAAGAATATGGTGCTAACAGTTCAATTCTGCTTGGTCCCACGGTCTCACAAAGGGAAGACAGACGTTGAGGGCTGCTTTACACATTAAACATCACTGGGCCTTGACCTGCAGTGCAATGACTTCACATACATGCTGTAGCACAGTGCTCTTCATCTTAGTGACATCTAATCACTATAAGTTTCCACTACTCTCTCTCTCTCTCTCTTTCTATACTCTCTTTTTCTCTTCTCTCTCTACTCTCTCTTTCTTACCACTCTCTACACGACACACTCTTCTTGTGGGTATTCCCTGTTTCCTCTTCCCCACTCCTTTCTTAGTAATAGTTTACCTCTAAGCCCAAACCTATCTCAGCCTCACTCCACCTTCACACACAAAGACTACAAACCTGTTTGTCTGGCTGCAAACCCGGAAGAACATCAAAGAAAGAGTGTGAGAGCATGAATAAGTGACACAAAACAAAGAGAGAGAGAGAGCATGAACAAGTGACCCAAAACAAAGAGAGAGAGAGAGAGAGAGGGGCCAGCCAGAGTCAGACTGAGACATAAAAAAGTTTCCGTTGTGCTGCAAAGAGAAACTGGGGTCTATATCTGAGTATGTTGTAGATGAAATCAGAGAGCGTTACGCCACATGGGGTGAGAGATAGTGCCTGGGCACAAGAGCGTAAAATGTTGAGTAAGAAGGGGAGGAGAGAACAGGGGAGGAGAGGGGTTGAGATTGTTTAGGAAGGGTGAGTGGTTATTTGTCTGTCTTGTTCTGCCCTCCCTTGCTCTCTCTCTTTCAGGGTTTTCTCTTTATACTTTCTCTTTACAAACTGAACGGGAAAGAGACAAAAAAATATCGGCTACTTCTGGAGAACTGACCAAGGAAATTGAGGATTTATGAATTGAGGACTTTATGAATGCAGGCTTGAAAAAACAACATTTTTGAAAGATTGTTTGTAAACATTTTTGAGAGATTGTTTGTAAACATTTTTGAGAGATTGTTTGTAAACAGTTTTGAGAGATTGTTTGTAAACAGTTTTGAGAGATTATTTGTTTGCACTTTTCTGGACAAGACGTTTCCCCTCCACTCTTTCTAAACCACAGCAGCTGTCTCCATTCCTGTTGGACTATGGTATATTCTGGCGCTCTGCCCCTATCTGGATTTCCTGATTTCATTGGATTATTCTTTGGATTACTGAGGAACACTGGTGAAGATATATTGGATAAAGTGTGCTCTTTTCAACTCAAGCTGTCAACCATAAAGATACAATGACATCATTTACTAAGCTGTCCATGCCAGACATGACAGACATCTAGACCACTCCCTCATTCAACTGTCACAGATAGGGCTGCCAGACACAAACCGCCAGGCTGCACTGAACAGATCCCACTCGGACTAACACACCACAACCAGGAATCTCTCCTCAGGACAATGGCCACAGGAGGGAACGGGCTGGGATCTGACCGGAGCCTGACATCCACCTCCCAGCCGCCCAGTGCCTCTGACCGGCGGCAGGTGGACAAGGCCCTGAAGAGGCTGGAGAAGCTGCATCGGCTGTGTACCAACCCCAGGCTGGGCCTGAGGAACAGCCCCCCGTACCTCCCCGAGGTGGTCTCAGAGACAGCCACGCTGCTCACCCAGGTGTGGGAGCCGTACAGGGGGCCTGCAGCAAGGGGGCAGGCCCCCCGGGGGGACGAGGGGGAGTATCTGAGGATCCATGCAAGACACCTGCTGGATAAGACTAACCGGGCCGTGCTGCTGTTTAAAGAGGGGCGCGATAAGATGTTCGAGGAGATGTCCAGCTACAGGTGAGAGAGAGCAACAAGGGCCGAACATAACTTGATATATGGGGTCGTAAACAATATATTTGTAAAAACTCAAACAGCTCAGAAAGTTACCTGCATGTGTCTCATGTTAGGATTTGGCGCATAATCAAATTATCATACGCTTTGTCAGTGTTGGGGAAGCTACTCTAAAAATATAGTTTACCAAGCTACCGATTACTCTACACTGGAAGAAATGAAGCTACACTAAAGTTACCGTTAAGAAAATATAGTTTACTACAGAATGTATAAAAAATTAGGAATAGCTTCCAAATATCAACTTGCACGCCTCAATTTGTCGGGCCCAAGCTTACAGTGATATCCTGTCTGTAGTGCATAGTCTAGCAGACAGGCTGTATACGTTCGTGTGAGGGGCAAGGGGGAGATTTCAGTCCATGCTGAGAGACATGATGCTCATCACGATGTCTATAGTGTCATTTTGTTATCTAGCACAGACCTGTTGCCAACATTGAGAACTCATTTTCTAATTGTTTATTAGATTTGTCAGTTATAATCACAAGTAAATGACTATATCGGATAGTCTGTAACCCCAAATAAAAATCTTAAACACACTCCACAATAACTTTACATAAAGCCTGCCAAGCTCTTTTGGCAATGCCAGATGACCATACTGTGTCAGGACAAAACAAGACTTTTAGTCCGTACAGAGAACTTTGTTTAGCAATTCTAAACTATGAAATATTTCCCAATATAGACACAGTGTACAAAACATTAGGAACACCTTCCTAACACCTTCCTAATATTGAAGAAAGGTGTTCCTCAGACAGCCTCAATTCTTTGGGGCATGGACTCTACAGGGTGTTGAAAGTTTTCCACAGGGATGCTGGCCCATATTGACCCCAATGCTTCCCACAGTTGTGACAAGTTGGCTGGGTGTCCTTTGGGTGGTGGAACATTTTTGATACACCCGGGAAAATGTTGAGCGTGAAAACTCAGCAGCGTTGCAGTTCTTGACACACTCAAAGCAGTGAGCCTGACACCTACTACCATACCCCGTTCAAAAGCACTTAAATATTTTGTCTTGCCCATTCACTCACGGAATGGCACACATACACAATCCATGTCTCAATTGTCTCAAGACTTAAAAATCCTTCTTTAATCTGTTTCCTCCCATTCATCTACACTGATTGAAGTGGATTTAACAGGTGACATCAATAAGGGAGCATAGCGTTCACCTTGATTCACCTGGCCAGAGCTAAATCTTTTGTACACTCAGTGTAGTTCATTACATCCATAATAAATCTAATTCTGAAATGTCATAGACTACAAATTGCAAGAACAGATCACTTTGGGGTCATATGTGAAAAGAATGTGTAATTAAGCTTATTAAACACAATGCTATGTTTCAAGTGAGAATTTGGCAGGTCTGATGCCGAAAAAGGAAGGAAATTATTGCCTACTACACCTATATATTATTTTCCTTTTCCAAATAAAAAGTGTCTAGTCCCAATAGTTAGCTACATCACAACATTACAACAAAGTAATTCACTACTAAAAACACTACCAATATTTGAATTGAGTTCAACTACCACCAAGCTACTGCTAAATGAACTAGTTGAACTACATGGAGTTCTCTACTCCCCTACACTGCACACGGTTGACATGGTTTTTGCTCTCCTCATTCACTTTTAATCTAGCATGAATAAACATTAATATTTTTTTATATCCATAAAAGTGAAAAAAATACTACTCAAAAAACATTATGGGCTATAAGACCATACCATACCATACCAGAAATTGAACCCTGAGGATACCATTGATTTAGAGTACATTTTAGGATGTTGACCTTTTCACTCAAAAAAGGGCTGACCTTTACTAAGACAAATAAATCAGCTGTGGGGTCAAGGGCAGGGCACGTGTCTGAGATATCTGACTCCACCAGCACCATGACACAGACTTTCCGCCAATATTCTCAATGCCCAATATTCAAATCAATTCTTAAGTAACTAAGGCCAACTAGGAAAATGAAAATGCATGGTATTAGATTGGCAAATTCATAAGGACTTGATTGGCATTAGACTTGATATGTACAGTAAGTGAATTTTGGAGCACAGCCAGAGACAGAGCAGAACCACAATGACACAAATAGACCTGAGCACCCATTAACATCCATTTATAGTACCAGTGAGAAAAAAATGAACATTTCCAGTTTCCTCAAGTCGGCTGTCTTAAAACATAAACACAAAATCAACATGGCATTTAGGTTCGCGCTACTGCAGCTACATTTAGTTATTTAGTAGTTGTGCAGTTTTTAAGGTGGGTATTTTGGGAAGAAATGTATCTGAGTGACTGTTCCGTTGAGACTACTAATGTCTCAGAGAGACAATGGAGTGGACCTGAGGCTTTATCATGCTAATGGTAACTGGGTGAAACTGAGTGATCGCAACAACTCTCTGGGATACACGGGCCATGGAGAAAGGCAGTGTGGTTCTCTGAGACGTTTCAGGGTGGTGTTTTAAAGACAATCATGAGCAAAATTATGTCAATATTGTATCTTCTTTATAAATTTGGAAATGTTTTAATATTTTTTCTTACATTTGTTAATTACTCAAAGTACAAAATTAAACAAATATTTCTCACTTATACAGTTGAAGTCTGAAGTTTACGTACACCTTAGCCAAATGCATTTAAACTCAGTTTTTCACAATTCCTGACATTTAATCCGAGTAAGAATTCCCTGTTTTAGGTCAGTTAGGATGACCACTTTATTTTAAGAAGGTGAAATGTCAGAATAATAGTAGAGAGAATGATTTATTTCAGCTTTTATTTCTTTCATCACATTCCCAGCGGGTCAGAAGTTTACAGACATTCAATTAGTATTTGGTAGCATTGCCTTCAAATTGTTTAACTTGGGTCAAATGTTTCGGGTAGCCTTCCACAAGCTTCCCACAATAAGTTGGGTGAATGTTGGTCCATTCCTCCTGACAGAACCGGTGTAACTGAGTCAGGTTTGTAGGCCTCCTTGTTCACACATGCTTTTTCAGTTCTGCCCACAAATGTTCTACAGGATTGATGTCAGGGCTTTGTGATGGCCAATCCATTACCTTGAATTTGTTGTCCTTAAGCCATTTTGCCACAACTTTGGAAGTATGCTTGGGGTCATTGTCCATTTGGATGCAAGCTTGTGAGCAAGCTTTAACTTCCTGACTGATGTCTTGAGATGATGCTTCAATATATCCACATCATTTTCCGTCCTCATGATGCCATCTATTTTGTGAAGTGCACCAGTCCCTCCTGCAGCAAAGCACCCCCACATGATGATGCTGCCACCCCCACATGATGATGCTGCCACCCCCATGCTTCATGGTTGGGATGATGTTCTTCGGCTTGCAAGCCTTCCCTTTTTCCTCCAAACATAACGATGGTCATCATGGCCAAACAGTTCTATTTTTGTTTCATCAGACCAGAGGATATTTCTCCAAAAAGTACAATCTTTGTCCCCATGTGCAGTTGCAAACCGTAGTCTGGATTTTTTATGGCAGTTTCGAAGCAATGGCTTCTTCCTTGCTGAACGGCCTTTCAGGTTATGTTGATATAGGACTCGTTTTACTGTGGACATAGATACTTTTGCACGTGTTTCCTCCAGCATCTTCACAAGGTCCTTTGCTGTTGTCCTGGGATTGATTTGCACCTTTCGCACCAAAGTATGTTCATCTCTAGGAGACAGAACACGTATCCTTCCTGAGCGGTATGACGGCTGCGTGGTCCCATGGTGTTTATACTTGCGTACTGTTGTTTGTACAGATGAACGTGGTACCTTCAGGCGTTTGGAAATTGCTCCCAAGGATGAACCAGACTTATGGAGGTCTACATTTTTTTCTCCTGAGGTCTTGGCTGATTTCTTTTGATTTTCCCATGATGTCAAGCAGAGGCACTGAGTTTGAAGGTAGGTCTTGAAATACATCCACAGGTACACCTCCAATTGACTCAAATGATGTCAATAAGCCTATCAGAAGCTTCTAAAGACATGACATCATTTTCTGGAATTTTCCAAGCTGTTTAAAGGCAGAGTCAACTTAGTGTATGTAAACTTCTGACCCACTAATGCTAAACATAACAGTTTTACAATAAAACAGAAAAGTCTGTATTATCTGTGAAATCAAGAAGAAGCTATGAGCTATGTGTAATTTTTCCAAAATGCTGAATCACACTAATGGTAAGAAGAGCAGGGCTTGGCTACAGATGCATGTTCAGTGCAATGCAGTACAGCAGGACTGGCAAGTCTTAACATAACTGTTATTCCTTTCGCTCCTTGTCGTCTGTATTTTGCTCTCTGAATCTACAGAATGTGTGCATCATGAAATAACATGAATTTGCATTATGCCATGTCATAACAAAAGCTTAAATAAACAACTGAGAGAGGCAGATTATTGTTAGTTTATATTAATAACACTCACATACCATTCACACTTCCTACGATCCAACACTCTCCTTCAAACCCTTCTCTGTTCATGGAAAGCAACACACAAACAAATATAGACGTTTCTCTGTTCTTATAGGTTTTTACACACCACCCACGCCTGGGTAAAATGCCGTAGTTGGCCATAAAGCTACATTCAATGGCAGGGAAATTGCCATTGAGTCAATGTAGTGTTGCTTTGGCTTTGACAAGCAGTGGCAAGTCCCTGCAGGTGCAATTGCAATTAACCACGATTGTTGCAACAATAAGTAACAGCTATAAGGTAGATATTGCATATTACATTAGTGATAACAGTCTACCGGTAACTATGCCACATGCACTGTCGCCTTGTTGGTCTGCAGTGAGAGGCAGGCATATAGTACTGTCACACATACTGTAGATACAGTAACGATGCCATGTGAGCTCTTTCTTTCCAATAAGAAGTTGCTATGCTTTACACACACCATTGAGCTCAACTGTAGACAGGATGCAGTGAATGAGTGTGGTGGAAAGTAAGAAATGAACATGGTCAACCAGGTTAGTTAAGGATGGAAACTTCAGTCCTGCTCTCAACTGCCCGTACAGCCAGAGAGATGAGAGAATGGTTGAGACAGTGATTGGAACACACAGTAAGAGGTTTATGGCCAGATTGTTACTGTCCCTGGCAGGCTGATAAGAGACACACAAGGGAAGAACCACTCAGTAACTTTTGAGTGTCTTGTTGTTGGTCAAGTTGCTAACGGAAAATTCTGTTTCTGCAGCACAACACGAACAAGGACAGGAAGAGCAAGACTGTGACATCCTGTTTGTACAAGCACGAATGTACCTGTGTGTGTGACATAGCAAGAGAGAGAGAGAGAGAGAGAGAGAGAGAGAGAGAGAGAGAGAGAGAGAGCACGTCAGAAATCAGCTCAATGTACTTGAAGAATCCATAGAATCTAAATACTTCTGGGAAAATTGAAAAACAACACAAAGAGTTATCTATCCAAAATGGAGATGGATGGATAAACCACTTCTCCAATCTTTTTGGCTCTATAACAAAGAACAAACTGAAAAAATAAATACATGTGTCACGTTCTGAACTTTATTTCCTTTGTTTTGTCTTTATTTAGTATGGTCAGGGCGTGAGTTGGGGTGGGCAGTCTATGTTTGTGTTTCTATGTTTTTTCTATTTCTGTGTTTGCCTGATATGGTTCTCAATCAGAGGCAGTTGTTTATCGTTGTCCCTGATTGAGAACCATATTTAGGTATCCTGGGTTTCACTGTTGGTTTGTTGGTGTTTGTTTCCGTGTGAGTGTTTGTCGCCACACGGTACTGTTTCGGTTTGGTTATGTCACATATTAGTTTATTGTTTTTGTATTTGATAGTGTTCAGTATTTTTCTTATTAAAATCGTCATGAACACTTACCACGCCGCATCTTGGTCCGATCCTTACTCCTCTTCAGATGAAGAGGAGGAAATCGGCCGTTACAGAAACACCCACCAACAGAGGACCAAGCGGCGTGGTAATTGGAAGTAGCAATAGCGGCCGACACAGGACTCATGGACTTGGGAGGAAATTCTAGACGGGAGAGGACCCTGGCACAGCCAAGGAAATATCGCCGCCCCAAAGCAGAGCTGGAGGCAGCGAAGGCAGAGAGGCGCTGGTATGAGGAGGCAGCACGGCGGCGCGGCTGGAAGCCCGAGAGTCAGCCCCAAAAATGTCTTGGGGGGGGCACACAGGGAGTGTGGCGAAGCCCGGTAGGAGACCTGCACCAACTTTCTGTGCTTACCGGAGAGCGAGAGGGACCGGGCAGGCACCGTGTTATGCTTTAGAGCGCACGGTGTCCCCGGTGCGGGTGCATAGCCCGATGCGGTACATTCCAACTCCTCGTATTGGCCGGGTTAGAGTGGGCATCGAGCCAGGTGCCATGAAGCCGGCTCTACGCATCTGGTCTCCAGTGCGTCTCCTTGGGCCGGCGTACATGGCACCAGCCTTACGCATGGTGTCCCCGGTTCGCCAGCACAGCCCAGTGCGGGCTATTCCACCTCGCCGCACTGGCCTGGCTACCGGGAGCATGCAACCAGGTAAGGTTGGGCAGGCTTGGTGCTCAAGAGCTCCAGTGCACCTGCACGGTCCGGTCTATCCAGCGCCACCTCCCCGCACCAGGCTGTCTCTCCGTTTTCTGCCTACAGGGTCTCCCGCCTGTCCAGCACTGCCAGATCCTTCCTCCTCTCCAGCGCTGCCAGAGTCTCCCCGTCTGTCCTGAGTTGCTAGAGTCTCCCGTCTGTCCTGAGCTGCTAGAGTCTCCCGTCTATCAAGAGCTGCCAGAGTCGTCAGCCAGCCGGGAGCTGCCAGAGTCGTCAGCCAGCCGGGAGCTGCCAGAGTCATCAGCCAGACGGGAACTGCCAGAGCCGTCATCCAGCCAGGAGCTGCCAGAGCCGCCAGCCAGCCGGGAGCTGGCAGAGCCGCCAGCCAGCCAGCCGGGAGCTGGCAGAGCCGCCAGCCAGCCAACCGGGAGCTGGCAGAGCCGCCAGCCAGCCGGGAGCTGGCAGAGCCACCAGCTAGCCGGGAGCTGCCAGAGCCGCCAGCCAGCCGGGAGCTGGCAGAGCCACCAGCCAGCCGGGTGCTGGCAGAGCCGCCAGCCAGCCGGGAGCTGCCAGAGTCGCCCTTCACTCCAGAGCTGCCGGAGTGTCCCGCCTGTCCAGCGCTGCCAGAGGCGTCCTTCACTCCGGATCTGCCGGAGTCTCCCGCCTGTCCGGCGCTGCAGGAGTCTCTCGCCTGTCCGGCGCTGCCGGAATCCCCCGTCTATTCGGGACCCATGTCTAGGGTCCCCAGTCCAAGGTCGGTGGCGAGGGTTGCCGCTTTAAAGAGGCCACGGAGGCGGGCGAAGAGGCGCACTAGAACCATGGTGAAGTGGGGTCCACGTCCCGCACCAGAACCGCCACCGCGGACAGACGCCCACCCAGACCCTCCCCTATAGGTTCAGGTTTTCCTGCACCTTTTGGGGGGGGGGGGGGGGGGGGGTTCTATTTCTGTGTTTGGCCTGATATGGTTCTCAATCAGAGGCAGCTGTTTATCGTTGTCCCTGATTGAGAACCATATTTAGGTAGCCTGGGTTTCACTGTTGGTTTGTGGGTGTTTGTTTCCGTGTGTGTGTTTGTCGCCACACGGTACTTTTTCGGTTTGGTTATGTCACGTATTCGTTTATTGTTTTTGTATTTGATAGTGTTCATTGCTTTTCTTATTAAAATCATCATGAACAATTACCACGCCGCATCTTGGTCCGATCCTTACTCCTCTTCAGATGAAGAGGAGGAACTCTGCCGTTACAACATGATCAAATACAAATCTTAGAATCAACTATTAAAAACTACCAGAACCCACAGTAATCCAATTACATTGAATGAACTGCAGGACAAAATACAAACCCTCCAATCCAAAAAGGCCTGTGGGGTTGATGGTGTCCTAAAGTAAATTATAAAATATACAGACCACAAATTCCAATTGGCTATACTTAAACTCTTTAACGTCATCCTCAGGTCTGGCGTCTTCGTCAATATTTAAAACCAAGGACTGATCACCCCAATCCACAAAAATGGATACAAATTTGACCCCAATAACAACCGATGGATATGCGTCAACAGCAACCTTGGGAAAATCCTCTGCATTATCATTAACAGCAGACTCATATATTTCCTCAGCAAAAACAACATACTGAGCAAATGTCAAATTGGCAATTTACCAAATTACCGTACGACAGACCACGTATTCACCCTGCACACCCTAATTGACAAACAACCAAACAAACCAAAACAAAGGCAAAGTCTTCTCAGGTTTTGTTAATTTCAAAAAAGCTTTCAACTCAATTTGGCATGAGGGTCTGCTATACAAATGGATTGAAAGTGGTGTTGGGGGAAAATATACAACATTATAAAATCCATATCCACAAACAACAAGTGTGCAGTTCAAATGGGCAAAAAACACACATTTCTTTCCACAGGGTCGGGGGGTGAGACAGGGTTACATCTTTAGTCCCACCCTCTTCAATATATATATATCAGCAAATTGGCGAAGACACAAGAACTGTCTGCAGCCACCGGTCTCACCCTACTAGAATCTGAAGTCAAATGTCTACTGTTTGCTGATGATCTGGTTCTTCTGTCCCTAATCAAGGAGGGCCTACAGAAGCATCTAGATCTTCTGCACAGATTCTGTCAGACCTGGGCCCTGACAGTAAAAGTAAGACAAAAGTAATGGTGTTCTAAAAAATATCCAGTTGTCAGGACCACAAATACAAATTCCATCTGGACACCGTTGCCCTACAGCACACAAAAAAATATACATACCTCGGCCTAAACATCAGGTAACTTCCACAAAGCTGTGAACGATCTGAGAGATGAGGCAAGAAGGGCATTCTATGCCATCAAAAGGAACATAGAATTTGACATACCAATTAGGATCTGGCTAAAAATACTTGAATCGGTTATAGAACCCATTGCCCTTTATGTTTGTGAGTTCTGGGGTCCGCTCACCCTCCAAGAATTCACAAAATGGGACAAACACCAAATTGAGACTCTGCATGCGGAGTTCATCAAAAAATATCCTCAGTGTACAACGTAGAACACCAAATAATGCATGCAGAGCAGAATTAGGCCGATACCCGCTAATTATCAAATTCCAGAAAAGAGCCGTTAAATTCTACAACTACCTAAAGGAAGTGATTCCCAAACCTTCCATAACAAAGCCATCACCTACAGAGAAATGAACCTGGGGAAGAGCCACCTAAGCAGGCTCTGTTCACAAACACAAACAGATGCCACAGAGCCCCAGGACAGCAAAACAATTAGACGCAATCAAATCAAGAGAAAACAAAAAGATAATTACTTGACACATTGGAAAGAATTTACAAAAAAACGAAGTGAACTATATTGCTGTTTGGCCCGAAACAGAGATTACACAGTGGCAGAATATCTGACCACTGTGACCTAACCAGAATTAAGGAAATCTTTGACAATGTACAGACTCAGTGAGCATAGAATTGCTATTGAGAAAGTCCAACGAAGGCAGACCTGGCTATCAAGAGATGCACACTGCCCACAAAAGGAGGTGGAAACTGAGCTGCACTTTCTAACCCCCTGCCAAATGTATGACCATATTAGAGACACATATTTCCCTCAAATTACACAGACCCAGGAAGAAATCGAAAGCAAATCCAATTTTGATAAACTCCCATATCTATTGGGTGAAAAATCACAGTGTGCCATCACAGCGGCAAGATATTTCATATTTATTGTTGCTACAAGAAAAGGGCAACCAGTGAAGAACAAACACCATTGTAAATAAAAACCTATATTTATGTATATTTATTTTCGCTTTTGTACTTTAACTATTTGCACATCATTACAATACTGTATATAGACATAATATGACATTTTAAATGTCTTTATTATTTTGTAACTTTTGTGACTGTAATGTTTACTGTTAATTTTTATTATCTGTTTATGATCTATTTCACTTGCTTTGGCAATGTAGACATATGTTTCCTATGCCAATAAAGCCCCTTAAATTGAATTGAATTGAGAGAGAGAGAAAGAGAGGGATACATTACTGCTTGTTAGAGGGTACAATACCCATTATGTCTATGCGATCTAAAGTTTACTTTCATTCTAGCTGCCACTGTTGCATTTGAAGCTGTGGACGAGAAAGCCTACCCTTATCACCCTAGTTGATACATTGTAAAAAGCTCAGAATAGCTTCATGTTATTTTCTGTTATTCACAGGAGAAACTTGACCAAGCTGTCCCTGCTCTTCAGTCACATGCTCTGGGAGCTGAGGGCCATGTTTCCAGAGGGAAGCTTTCAAGGTGACACCTACAGGCTGACTAAGACAGAGGCCGGAGAGTTCTGGAGGCGAGCATTTGGAAACAAGTGAGTGTTGGGTGGGGTAACAGTGAAACTATAATTGAATAAGGGACGTGGACTTGACAGAACATTCCACAAATAGGAACAGTCTATTTGTATATACACTACCGGTCAAAAGTTTTAGAACACCTACTCATTCAAGGGTTTTTCTTATTTTTTTTATATTTTCTACATTGTAGAATAATAGTGAAGAAAAAAACTATTAAATAACACATGGATTCATGTAGGAACAAAAAAAATCTAAATATATTTTATATTTGAGATTCTTCAAATGACCACCTTTGGCTTGATGACAGCTTTGACATTCTCTCAACCAGCTTCACCTGGAATGCTTTCCAACAGTCTTGAAGGAGTTCCCAAATATGTGGAGCACTTGTTGGCTGCTTTTCCTTCAGTCTGCAGTCCGACTCATTCCAAACCATCTCAATTTGGTTGAGGATTGTGGAGGTCAGGTCATCTGATGCAGCACTCCATCACTCTCCTTCTTGGTATAATAGCCCTTACACAGCCTGGAAGTGTGTTGGGTCATTGTCCTTTTGAAAAACAAATGATAGTCCCACTAAGCCAAAACCAGATGGGATGGCGTATCGCTGCAGAATGCTGTGGTAGCTATGCTGGTTAAGTGTGCCTTGAGTTCTAAATAAATCACAGACGGTGTCACCAGCAAAGCACCCCCACACCATAACACCTTCTCCTCCATGCTTCACCCCCACACCATAACACCTTCTCCTCCATGCTTCACCCCCACACCATAACACCTTCTCCTCCATGCTTCACCCCCACACCATAACACCTTCTCCTCCATGCTTCACCCCCACACCATAACACCTTCTCCTCCATGCTTCACCCCCACACCATAACACCTTCTCCTCCAAGCTTTACAGTGGGAAATGCACATGTGAAGATCCTCCGACACAGCAGGTTGGAACCAAAAATCTCCAAGCAAGTCTCTTCTTCTTATTGGTGTACTTTAGTAATGGTTTCTTTGCAGCAATTTAACTATGAAGGCCTGATTCACACAGTCTCCTCTGCAATTTCTGAGGCTGGTAACTCTGGTATAATGAACTTATCCTCTGCAGCAGAGGTAACTCTGGGTCATCCATTCCTGTGGCGGAACTCATGAGAGCCACTTTAATGATAGCGCTTGAAGGTTTTTGCGAACTTTCAAAGTTCTTGAAATTTTCCGTATTGACTGACCTTCATGTCTTGAAGTAATGATGGACTGTCATTTCTCTTTGCTTATTTGAGCTGTTCTTTCCATAATATGGACTTGGTCTTTTACCAAATATGGCCATCTTATATATGCCACCCCTACCATGTCACAACACAAACTTTTGGTTCAAATGCATTAAGAAGGAAATAAATTCCTCAAATTAACTTTTAAGAAGGCTCTCCTGTTAATTGAAATGCATTCCAGGTGATTACCTCATGAAGCTGATTGAGAGAATGCCAAGAGTGTGCAAAGCTGTCATCAAGTAAAAGTATTCTGTTCCTCCACTTGCAATTTTTGATCTTCTTTTGACACGTTGTCATTCCTCTCACTTTCACTCTCTTTCTCCCTCTCACTTTCCTTCTTCCTTTATCTCCCACCCCTGTCTCCCTCTCCTCCCCTCCTCTCGTTCTCTCTCCCTCTCCTCCCCTCCTCTCGTTCTCTCTCCCTCTCCTCCCCTCCTCTCCTCCCCTCCTCTCGTTCTCTCTCCCTCCTCTCCTCTCCTCCCCTCCTCTCCTCCCCTCCTCTCCCTCTCCTCCCCTCCTCTCGTTCTCTCTCCCTCTCATCCCCACCTCTCCTCCCCTCCTCTCGTTCTCTCTCCCTCTCCTCCCCTCCTCTCCTCCCCTCCTCTCGTTCTCTCTCCCTCTCCTCCCCTCCTCTCGTTCTCTCTCCTAGGTGTATTGTGCAGTGGAGCAGTTTTAAGCAGCATCTCCGTAGGGTCCATGGCTTTGAAGAGGGGATGGAGTCCATGGCTCTAAAGTCAACTGTAGATCTCACCTGTAATGACCACATCTCAGTGTTCGAGTTTGACATCTTCACCAGGCTATTCCAGGTACATGTGATCCATATATCTTAGCCCTAATCTAAGTAGCCCTACATCCTGGTTAATTAGACACCTCACATAATGTTCAGTGAACATGCATTCTGTCACTTTCCAAGACATCTATCCCATTCTTTCTCTCCCACTGTCTAAAGAAAGCCAAAACATTCCAAAGTGGAAAGAAATAACACATATTTCAACAGATAGTAAATATGTCCTCCCCTCTCCTGTCAGCCCTGGAGGTCTCTTCTGAGGAACTGGAACCAGTTGGCAGTGACCCACCCCGGCTACATGGCCTTCCTCACCTATGACCAGGTCAAAGCCCGCCTCCAAAACTACCTGCACCGGCCCGGGAGGTGAGGACAGGAGAGATTGTTTGCGGGTGACTGGGTTGGGACTGTGGCGAGAGAGAGTAGATGAAGGGAAGGAACAGGGGGATAGGAGGGCCCAGGAGAAAAGAGAGGAGATGTACCATACCATACAACAATATCTGCAATGATTACTTTTAATGCTGACATAATAATTATAGTGATAGTAAAGAATAATACCTAGATACGTAGAGGTAACTGCCAAAATAATGGAAAAACTTGACGAAATGAGGGGTACAAAGTATAGTGAAAGAAGGTGCTTCCACACAGGTGTGGTTCCTGAGTTAATTAAGAAATTAACATTCCATTATGCTTAGGGTCATGTACAAAAATTCTGGGCAGGCCATTATTTTGCCCATTATTTTGGCTACTATGGCTATGCCCACAGGGCATGAGAGGTCACTGAATGGTTTGATGAGCATGGAAACAATGTAAATCATATGCTATGGCCATCTCAGTCACCAGATCTCAACCTAATTGAACGCTTATGGGAGATTCTGGAGCACCGTTTTCAAACACCATCAACAAATCACCAAATTATTGAATTTCTCGTGGAAGAATGGTGTTGCATCCATCCAATAGATTACCAGACACTTGTCAAATCTATTCCAAGGATGCATTGAAGCTGTTCTGGTTCTTTGTGGCCCAACGCCCTATTAAGACACTTTATGTTGGTGTTTCCTTTATTTTGGCGGTTACCTGTATTTCATGGTCAAATCTGTATGTACTTCAGTAAAGACGTTTCCATGTGAACTCTGTATCTCTGTCCAGCTACATCTTCCGTCTGAGCTGCACTCGAATGGGCCAGTGGGCCATTGGTCATGTGACTGGTGATGGAGGCATCGTACAGACGATCCCCCAGAATACACCTCTCTACCAGGCCCTCATCCAGGGCTTCAGGGAGGGCTGGTAAGTAAACACACACATGGACACACCGCAGGAGATTGGTGGAGCCTTAATTGGGGAGGACAGGCTTGTGGTCATGACTGGAGTGTAATCAGTGGAATGGTATCAAATACACCAAACACATGACTTCCAGGTGTTTGATGCCATTCCATTTACGCCATTCTGGTCATATTTATGAGCCGTTCTCCCGTCAGCAGCCTCCACTGACACACACACACTAGTGATGTCCGGGTTGACACATAAAAAAAGGTACCCGCGGTTATATCCGTGGGGTGGGTTTAGGGTTATTAAATATTGTGTGGATGAAGGATTGCTGGGTGGCGGGTGGGTTGAACAAAGAGAAAACAAACATTGAGGTTTTAAATTAATTATATTAGGCCTTTAATTATATTAGGCCAATGGCTTTAGAGCATAAGCCTAAGCTTCTGGGCCTAACTGTACGAGCGCTAAATAGTGTGCACGCCAATTGCCAAATGCTTTTGGGATTGGCAGAAAAAGTTCACTTCGATACACTGAGGTAAAAAGGACAATATCAGAGTTTAATTCAATAAGAGAAAAGCCGGGAAATGGAGAGTTGAAAATAAAGAGAAGGGTTTAATGTTTGGGAAAGATTTGGTGAAGTGGTAAAAGAGGATGAAACAGTATCGGTTATGTTATTTATGTGTGATGACTGTGAGGTGATATACAAATCCGCCAGTCACAAGATGGAGACTTCAAATAGCCCCGTGGCAAGTCGAAGGAACTGTAGCCTACTGTTCAGATGGGTTAAATGGAAACCAAAATCTGGACACTAACAGTAGGTATATAGCCTCTCACATAGCCTTAATATTGACTCCTGCAGAACTAAGCTTTTCTTGTAGTAAAAAGATACACCAAATGTAAGCTACATTTTGACTTGGGAACAGGAGTGCTGATGGGTTATTAAACATTGTGGGCGGGTGCAGGTGAACAAACTGCTGACCAACACTAACACACAACATTTGCATAGGCCTGTAATCGTTTTACATAATGTGTGCGTAATTCTGTGTTGTGTTTGTCTGCAGCTATCTTTACCCTGACGGACGTGATGTGAACCCAGACCTCACCAGTCTGTGTGAACCAGCACAGAGAAGCAGGGTCAAAGTCACAGAGGACGAGTATGAGATGTACTGTGAGATGGGTAGTACCTTCCAGCTGTGTAAGATCTGTACAGAGAGAGACAAGGACACACGCATCCAGCCCTGCGGACACCTGCTGTGCCAACCCTGCCTCACAGGATGGCAGGTATGCCTGCTCTGTGATTGACGACGTCACCAACAAAACCTTCAAAGCCAAACCACACATTGTTCGCTCACACAATGTCTCTGACATCACCCAGTCACATCCTCTTTTATTAATATATGTAATCAACATACCAATTTGGGTTAACTGTATGGAATTGGTTTTTGGTCAGACAGTTAATGTCTGTAGTGAGCCAGCCCACTACACATCAGTAGGTGAACCGGCGTATTAGCACATAGAGCAGTATTGTGGGCCATCGTGTCCTAACATGTGGGTTAGGACTTCCTGTGTGAGCCGAAGCTTACATCCTCCTCATGCTACACTCACACTGAGGAGACTCACCCTTAGAGTTTCCATTCCTCGCCTGGTCACACACTCTTACACACTGTCACACACTGTCACAGTCACACTTCAGGGGCCAAGCATAGATTTGAACAGAATACTACAGTTTTTTACCAAAGTGAACTACAGTAGAATGCTCAATCTTAATTTGATATGCTAAACCAGTTGCTTTACTGTAAGTGTAGCTTCATGCAAATAACACACAGAACGGACATTATTATGGGTATTGTACTTTCAGCATGGGAAATGCATCGGCTCAGGAATGCTCCTGACGGAACCAAATTACTGCATCATCCCAGGGATCTTTTTGACATACAGCAATGATTTGCATTGTTGGGAAGGGCCCGGAACTATTTCACTGTTAGTCTATCTATACCTGTTGTTTATGAAGTATGCTACAAATAAAATATGTGATTTGATTTGATACAACAATACACACACGTACACAGACACAAGAGTTTCTACACATTAACACACAGTACAGATGTGTAGACAATGTTAATTCTGCTTAACCAAGTGTGATCATTCCATGTGTTGCAGAAGTCGGATGGACACACCTGCCCATACTGTCGCTGTGACATCAGAGGGACAGAGTCCATCCTGGTGGAGCCTTACCTGTCTGTCAGCGAGGAAGAGGAAGATGAAGATGACCTGGAGGATGTAGAGCTAGTCATGAAAAAACTGGCCTATATGAAGAGGGTGTGTTTGCTTGTGTGTGGATGTGAGCAGGGTGGTGCGGGCAGGGTGGTGTGGGCAGGGTGGTGTAAGCAGGGTGGTGTGAGCAGGGTGGTGTGAGCAGGGTGGTGTGAGCAGGGTGGTGTGGGCAGGGTGGTGTGGGCAGGGTGGTGTGAGCAGGGTGGTGTGGGCAGGGTGGTGTGAGCAGGGTGGTGTGAGCAGGGTGGTGTGGGCAGGGTGGTGTGGGCAGGGTGGTGTGAGCAGGGTGGTGTGGGCAGTGTGGTGTGAGCAGGGTAGTGTGAGCAGGGTAGTGTGGGCAGGGTGGTGTGGGCAGGGTGGTGTGGGCAGGGTGGTGTGAGCAGGGTGGTGTGGGCAGGGTGGTGTGAGCAGGGTGGTGTGGGCAGGGTGGTGTGGGCAGGGTGGTGTGAGCAGGGTGGTGTGAGCAGGGTGGTGTGGGCAGGGTGGTGTGAGCAGGGTGGTGTGGGCAGGGTGGTGTGAGCAGGGTGGTGTGGGCAGGGTGGTGTGATTAGGGTGGTGTGGGCAGGGTGGTGTGGGCAGGGTGGTGTGGGCAGGGTGGTGTGAGCAGGGTGGTGTGAGCAGGGTGGTGTGAGCAGGGTGGTGTGGGCAGGGTGGTTTGAGCAGGGTGGTGTGGGGATCTCTTTCACTGTATCCATCTCATAGTGTTATTTTCTCTTGCATCCTTCTCCCCCCCCTCTCTCTCTCTCTCTCTCTCTCTCTCTCTCTCTCTCTCTCTCTCTCTCTCTCTCTGATGCAGATGTCGTCTGAAGAGTACCAGTTCCCCAGCTCTCGCCTGGCTCCACCCCTCCCTCCCAAACACAGCACCTTCTCCCACTGCCCTTCCCCACAAGCCCCCTTACGGCCCTCCGATATACTGGCCAAATACTCCCACTCTAACTCGCGTTCTGTAAGTTCCCCCATACACACACTCTACAGAATTGATAGTAACAGTACCACAATGGAAAGAAGAAGTCTAACCCATATTCACTGATAACTGGGGCTTCGGTAGACAGGTAAAGGTGTGTCCTTATTCCACCACAGGCTCACAATGACACCCCCTCAGACAGAGCGCACACACACCACACTGCCAGCACGAAAAGGTGAGTTCTAATGCCTACTGCATTTTAGGTTATTAAGACCTATTTCAAATGAATCAACAATATGGAAGATGTTTGTTGGAAAGAGAAGAATTGTGTACTGTAGCCTACATCCTAAAGAAGCTCAGGAGATAAAATAGGGCAATGTAAGCAATGTTAGCTCACTGTTTGTTCCTCCCTTGGTCTGATGTTTACTGGCCATAGCATACAGTTTACTGAATACATTTTTTAGAAACACTTTTGGTTTGTATGGTTTTGGCAATAACCTGAAACCTCACCACTTTGTGTGTGACCTAATGTTACACAACTGAATATAATTAATTTGGTTACAGTACTTCCTGATTGAATTTGATTGAGAGCTCTTGTGTTCTGTCTCCTACCCTTAAGATGCCAGTGGGAGGAGCTAGCTAGTAGTGAGGAGGAGAATTCTGGGGGGTTCAGACATCCGCCCACTCTCCCAATCTCTCACAGGTCAGCCATGCCTGTCCCCAATGGGACTTTCTTCAAAAAGTGTGTGTTTATTATTAGTGTAACACAATAATATGCTTGCTGTACATAAAATAGTAAATGATACAATACCATGTTTTAATTGTAAACATTATTTGTATAGCACCTTGTATTCAGTATTAGCTTTCCAAAGTGTTAAAACATGACGGTGGTGAATGTTGTTGTTGTGTTCTCTGTGTAACAGTGAGGATTCTGTCTCAGAGCCAAACCTCCCCTCCTGTTCCGTCTCCTCCCAGTCCTGTGGAGAGGGTGAGTATCAGAGAGGAGGGGGGAGGGAGGGAATGGAGGTCTGTTCTTTACCATAATCAACTATTTTACAGGGGCTTCTCCACTTACTGTAACACACACAAGGTTGACCCCTCACTAATCTCTCTCTTTCTCCCTCTCCCTCTCTCTCTCTCTCTCTCTCTCCCTCTCTCTCTCTCTCTCTCTCTCTCTCTCTCTCCCTCTCTCTCTCTCTCTCTCTCTCTCTCTCTCTCTCTCTCTCTCTCTCTCTCTCCCTCTCTCTCTCTCTCTCTCTCTCTGTCTCTCTCTCTCTCTCTCTCTCTCTCTCTCTCTCCCTCTCTCTCTCTCTCTCTCTCTCTCTCTCTCTCTCTCTCTCTCCCTCTCTCTCTCTCTCTCTCTCTCTCTCTCTCTCCCTCTCTCTCTGTCTCTCTCTCTCTCTCTCTCTCTCTCTCTCTCTCTCTCTCTCTCTCTCTCCCTCCCTCCCTCGCTCTCTCTCTCATACAGTTGAAGTCGGAAGTTTATATACACCTTAGCCAAATACAAATAAGTTTATTACAAATAAGTTTTTCACAATTCCTGACATTTAATCCTAGTAAAGATTCCCTGTCTTGGGTCAGTTAGGATCTCCACTTTATTTTAAGAATGTGAAATGTCAAAATAATAGTAAAGAGAATGATTTATTTCAGCTTTTATTTCTTTCATCACATTTCCATTGGGTCAGAAGTTTACATACACTCAATTAGTATTTGGTAGCATTGCCTTCAAATGGTTTAACTTGGGTCAAACATTTCAGGTAGCCTTCCACAAGCTTTCCACAATATGTTGGTTGAATGTTGGCCCATTCCTCCTGACAGAACCGGTGTAACTGAGTCAGGTTTGTAGGCCTCCTTGCTTGCACACGCTTTTTTAGTGCTGCCCACAAATTGTCTATAGGATTGATGTCAGGGCCTTGTGATGGCCACTCCAATAACTTGACTTTGTTGTCCTTAAGCCATTTTGCCACAACTTTGGAAGTATGCGTTGTCCATTTGGAAGACCCGTTTGCGACCAAGCTTTAACTTCCTGACGGATGTCTTGAGATGTTGGTTCAATATATCCACATCATTTTCCGTCCTCATGATGCCATCTATTTTGTGAAGCGCACCAGTCCCTCCTGCAGCAAAGCAACCCCACAACATGATGCTGCCACTCCCGTGCTTCACGGTTGGGATGGTGTTCTTTGGCTTGCAAGCCTCCCCCTTTTTCCTCCGAACACAAGGATGGTCATTATGGTCAAACAGTTCTATTTTTGTTTCATCAGACCAGAGGATATTTCTCCAAAAAGTACAAACCTTTGTATTTTGGTACAAACCAAAGTACATTCATCTCTAGGAGACAGAACACTTCTCCTTCCTGAGCGGTATGACGGCTGCGTGGTTCCATGGTGTTTATACTTGCGTACTATTGTTTGTACAGATGAACGTGGTACCTTCAGGCGTTTGGAAATTGCTCCCAAGGATGAACCAGACCTGTGGAGTTCAACAATTTTTTTGCTGAGGTCTTGGCTGATTTCTTTTGATTTTCCCACAATGACAAGCAAAGAGGCTCTGAGTTTGAAGGTAGGCCTTGAAATACATCCACAGATACACCTCCTATTGACTCAAATTATGTCAATAAGCCTATCAGAAGCTTCTAAAGCCATGACATACTTTTCTGGAATTGTCCAAGCTGTTTAAAGGCAGAGTCAACTTAGTGTATGTTAACTTCTGACCCACTGGAATTTAGATACCATGAATTGTAATTTCAATTTTCTGTATGTAAACAATTGTTGGAAAAATTACTTGTGTCATGCACAAAGTAGACTAACTGACTTGCCAAAACAATAGTTTGTTAACAAGAAGTTTGTGGAGTGATTGAACTACGAGTTTTAATAACTCCAACCTTAGTGTATGTAAACTTCCGACTTCAACTGTATAGATTCCTATCTAACATTTATCTTGAAGGTGGAGCAGCCTGGTTAGGGGCCTCAGATTCAGTGAAACAGAAGAAGAGATACAAATAAAGGAGTGAAAGGATGTCAGAGCTCGGGTACAGCCAGAGAGAGCGGGAGAGAACCATGTCCTCCTGACGCTGGGAGAAAAGATAAGCACAACATCTCTGACTGACTCAAGAATGGATGGATAATTGGAATAAGAAAGGTCGATTTCCACTGTTCCTGGTAAACAGCCATTGTTAATCTTATGTACATGTATCTTATGTATGCCTTAATATGGATGGAGAATGCCCTGTTGATCTACTAATAATGACATCAAAGTGAATGGAGAAGGACAGACTGATGGAGCAACTCACTGATGCCCTCTGCTGCACAGCACACAGAGTAAGCGGCAGCACAGCAAACAGGGTAAGCGGCAGCACAGCAAACAGAGTAAGCTGCTGCACAGCACACAGAGTAAGCGGCAGCACAGCAAACAGGGTAAGCGGCAGCACAGCAAACAGAGTAAGCTGCTGCACAGCAAACAGGGTAAGCTGCTGCACAGCAAACAGAGTAAGCTGCTGCACAGCAAACAGGGTAAGCTGCTGCACAGCAAACAGAGTAAGCTGCTGCACAGCAAACAGGGTAAGCTGCTGCACAGCAAACAGAGTAAGCTGCTGCACAGCAAACAGAGTAAGCTGCTGCACAGCACACAGAGTAAGCTGCTGCACAGCAAACAGAGTAAGCTGCTGCACAGCAAACAGAGTAAGCTGCTGCACAGCACACAGAGTAAGCTGCTGCACAGCAAACAGAGTAAGCTGCTGCACAGCAAACAGAGTAAGCTGCTGCACAGCACACAGAGTAAGCTGCTGCACAGCAAACAGAGTAAGCTGCAGCACAGCAAACAGAGTAAGCTGCTGCACAGCAAACAGAGTAAGCTGCTGCACAGCACACAGAGTAAGCTGCTGCACAGTTCCAATAACAGGTCAAATCCTTCCATTGCTTGATGTGTGTATGTAGGGCATTGAAAATATGCTACCTCATAATTTACCCCATACTTAAAACATATTGCAAACCTAGGCTTTAATTCATGACTGCAAATTACAGTGTGGGGCAGAGTCCTTCAGAACTTTGTCCAGGATGTATGGCTAGTACGGTATATAGCCTACATACTGAAGTTGTATGTTAATATGATCAAACATGAAACCCAAATAAATATTTTGCACGTCCCTCAAGTTGTTAAAATGTACTCAGAAGTTTGTTCTCTGATCATATCAATACAAATCCACATAGTAATGAAAGTGTAGTTCCTAAGACAGACAGACGGAAGATAGTGTAACTTCAGGCTTTATTGTGTTTGACATGCTTACACTCTGTGCTGAGTCCACTTTAGTATTGAACTAGGAGGAGAGAGAGAGAGAGAGAGAGAGAGAGAGAGAGAGTGAGGAGGAGTGGAGGTCTGAGAGAGAGGAAGGGTTTGGAGGAGTGGAGGTCTGAGAGACAGGGAGGAAGAGTTTGGAGGAGTGGAGGTCTGCGAGACAGGGAGGAAAGCAGCTAGTGGTGTTACATGTTGGCCTTCATGGTCTCATCGATCCAGGGGAGGAACTCACACACTTTGACGTAGACTCCGGGGTATCCGGGCACGGCACAGCCCTGACCCCAGGACACCAGGCCATGAACCTCACCCAAACACACTAGACCACTGCCAGAGTCCCCCTGAGAGAGAGATAGAGGTAAGAAATCAACTCAGGTTGATCCTAATATGTACCACTGTGTTTCCTAAATGACTGCACAACAAAGATAGCAAAAGGGCTCATCAAAAATGTGTCATATACTGTACGTACGTTGCATACATCTCTGCCTCCGTCCATGTATCCAGCACACACCATCCTGCGGGTGAGCATGCCAGGGTAGGCCATCTCACACTTCTCATCCTCCAGTATGGGCACATCCAGACACTGCAGACGGGCGGGCATGTTTACTGAGAAGGAAGCAAAATACAGGGAGATTTAATAATTTAATCATTTTTCCATAGTCATACCTCTTCTCCGGGTGAGGTGTGTGTTGTTAGAGTGTGTGTGGATAAAGGCTCTGAGGGTATAATTAATGTTGGTAAAGTTGGTTTCGTATAGTGTGTTTGGTTGTAATTTCTGTGGTTACAGTTTTGTAAAGGTAAAATGCAGGGGTATTTGGTCCGTCTCACCCTCCTCTCCGGTGGCGATGTTGCCCCAGCCAGAGACGGAGCAGGGGACGCCTGCGTATGGGCAGCCTGTGGGCAACGGGATGGGCTTCACATAATCAGTGATCTCCACAGGGTGGAACAGCTTGATCAGCATCATGTCATAGTCCAGCGTCTGGTAGTCATAGCTACAGAGAGAAGAACAGAGATAGGCCAAGGGATTTGTATTGCATGTGATAAAACCCCATTCAGCCTGGGTTCAGTTGTTATAAAATGACGTTCCTAAAGGGATATGTAAAGGGTAAGTGCAGGTGGTAGCTTGCCTGGGATGCCAGATTATGTTTTGAGTCTTCATGAGCTGTTCAGTTCCCTCAAACACACGCAGGTTGTGCTCTCCAAGCATGATCTGCATTGCGTAGGGGCTGAGAGAGGAGGACGAAGGAGAGGAAAGGCAGAGGAAGGAGAGGAGAGGCAGACGAAGGAGAGGAAAGGCAGAGGAAGGAGAGGAGGGAGAGGACAAAAGGAAAGACAATGTGATTACAGAGAAACCTCATGTCAGTTTGATAAGATTCAAAGTGTCTCACTGCAGAAGACAAAGAATAGCCCTCCTTTTGGTCCATTTTGGCCCAAAATCTGTCGTTCTGCCCCTGAGTAAGGCAGTTAACCCACTGTTCCCCAGGGATGCCGAAGACGTGGATGTTGATTAAGGCAGCCCCCCGCAACTCTCTGATTCAGAGGGGTTGGGTTAAATGCGGAAGATACATTTCAGTTGAATGCATTCAATTGTACAACTTACTAGGTATCTGTCAGGTGCGTGAATGAGGACCCAAAAGCGAATTAACAAACAGAGTTTCTTTAATGATGAACCCACGTGGGCTCAGATGGACAGGTAGATTCCGACAGGACAGGACAAGGTTGCAGCAAACACGATGATAGTCTGGTTCAGGCATGAGACACACAAACAAGAATCCGACAAGGACAGGAACAAAAACAGAGAGAGATATAGAGGACTAATCAGAGGGAAAAAGGGAACAGGTGGGAAAAGGGGTGACGAGGTAGTTAGGAGGAGACAAGGAACAGCTGGGGGAAAGCGGGGGAGAAAAGGTAACCTAATACGACCAGCAGAGGGAGACAGGGTGAAGAGAAAGAACAGGAACAGGACACAACATGACAATACATAACAGTACCCCCCCACTCACCGAGCGCCTCCTGGCGCACTCGAGGAGGAAACCTGGCGGCAACGGAGGAAATCCTCGATCAGCGCACGGTCCAGCACGTCCCGAGAGGGAACCCAACTCCTCTCCTCAGGACCGTACCCCTCCCAATCTACGAGGTACTGGTGACCACGGCCCCGAGGACGCATGTCCAAAATCCTACGGACCCTGTAGATGGGTGCGCCCTCGACAAGGATGGGGGGGGGGGAAGACGAGCGGGGGCGCGAAGAACGGGCTTGATACAGGAGACATGGAAGACCGGGTGGACGCGACGAAGGTATCGCGGAAGAAGAAGTCGAACTGCGACAGGATTAATGACCCGAGAAATACGGAACGGACCAATGAACCGCGGGGTCAACTTGCGAGAAGCCGTCTTAAGGGGAAGGTTCTGAGTGGAGAGCCAAACTCTCTGACCGCGACAATATCTAGGACTCTTAGTTCTACGCTTATTAGCAGCCCTCACAGTCTGCGTCCTATAACGGCAAAGTGCAGACCTGACCCTCTTCCAGGTGCGCTCGCAACGTTGGACAAAAGCCTGAGCGGAGGGGACGCTGGACTCGGCGAACTGAGATGAGAACAGCGGAGGCTGGTACCCGAGGCTACTCTGAAAAGGAGATAGCCCGGTCGCAGACGAAGGAAGCGAGTTGTGGGCGTATTCTGCCCAGGGGAGCTGTTCTGACCAAGACGCAGGGTTGCGAAAAGAAAGACTGCGTAAGATGCGACCAATAGTCTGATTGGCCTGTTCTGCTTGACCGTTAGACTGGGGGTGAAAGCCGGAAGAGAGACTGACGGAAGCCCCAATCAAACGGCAAAACTCCCTCCAAAATTGAGACGTGAATTGCGGACCTCTGTCCGAGACGACGTCTGACGGAAGGCCATGAATTCTGAAAACATTCTCGATGATGATTTGTGCCGTCTCTTTAGCAGAAGGAAGCTTAGCAAGGGGAATGAAATGAGCCGCCTTAGAGAACCTATCGACAACCGTAAGAATAACAGTCTTCCCCGCTGACGAAGGCAGTCCGGTGACAAAATCTAAGGCGATGTGAGACCACGGTCGAGAGGGAATGGGAAGCGGCCTGAGACGGCCGGCAGGAGGGGAGTTACCGGACTTAGTCTGCGCGCAGACCGAACAAGCAGCCACGAAACGACGCGTGTCATGCTCCCGGGTGGGCCACCAAAAACGCTGGCGAATGGAAGCAAGCGTACCCCGAACGCCAGGGTGGCCGGCTAACTTGGCAGAGTGAGCCCACTGAAGAACGGCCAGACGAGTAGGAACGGGAACGAAAAGAAGGTTCCTAGGACAAGCGCGCGGCGACGGAGTGTGAGTGAGCGCTTGCTTTACCTGCCTCTCAATTCCCCAGACAGTCAACCCGACAACACGCCCCTCAGGGAGAATCCCCTCGGGGTCAGTGGAGGCTACTGAAGAACTGAAGAGACGAGATAAAGCATCAGGCTTGGTGTTCTTAGAGCCCGGGCGATAAGAAATCACGAACTCGAAACGAGCGAAAAACAGCGCCCAACGCGCCTGACGCGCATTAAGTCGTTTGGCAGAACGGATGTACTCAAGGTTCCTATGGTCAGTCCAAACGACAAAAGGAACGGTCGCCCCCTCCAACCACTGTCGCCATTCGCCTAGGGCTAACCGGATGGCGAGCAGTTCGCGGTTTCCCACATCATAGTTACGTTCCGACGGCGACAGGCGATGAGAAAAATACGCGCATGGGTGGACCTTGTCGTCAGAGAGGGAGCGCTGAGAAAGAATGGCTCCCACGCCCACCTCTGACGCGTCAACCTCGACAACGAACTGTCTAGAGACGTCAGGTGTAACAAGGATAGGAGCGGATGTAAAACGATTCTTGAGGAGATCAAAAGCTCCCTGGGCGGAAACGGACCACTTAAAGCACGTCTTGACAGAAGTAAGGGCTGTGAGAGGAGCTGCCACCTGACCGAAATTACGGATGAAACGACGATAGAAGTTCGCGAAGCCGAGAAAGCGCTGCAGCTCGACGCGTGACTTAGGGACGGGCCAATCAATGACAGCTTGGACCTTAGCGGGATCCATCTTAATGCCTTCAGCGGAAATAACAGAACCGAGAAATGTGACGGAGGAGGCATGAAAAGTGCACTTCTCAGCCTTCACAAAAAGACAATTCTCTAAAAGGCGCTGGAGGACACGTCGAACGTGCTGAACATGAATCTGGAGTGACGGTGAAAAAATCAGGATATCGTCAAGGTAAACGAAAACAAAGATGTTCAGCATGTCTCTCAGGACATCATTGACTAATGCCTGAAAGACAGCTGGAGCGTTAGCGAGGCCGAAAGGAAGAACCCGGTATTCAAAGTGCCCTAACGGAGTGTTAAACGCCGTCTTCCACTCGTCCCCCTCCCTGATGCGCACGAGATGGTAAGCGTTACGAAGGTCCAACTTAGTGAAAAACCTGGCTCCCTGCAGGATCTCGAAGGCTGAAGACATAAGAGGAAGCGGATAACGATTCTTCACTGTTATGTCATTCAGCCCTCGATAATCTATGCAGGGGCGCAGAGACCCGTCCTTCTTCTTGACAAAAAAAAACCCCGCTCCGGCGGGAGAGGAGGAGGGGACTATGGTACCGGCGTCAAGAGCTACAGACAAATAATCTTCGAGAGCCTTACGTTCGGGAGCCGACAGAGAGTATAGTCTACCCCGGGGAGGAGTGGTTCCCGGAAGGAGATCAATACTACAATCATACGACCGGTGTGGAGGAAGAGAGGTGGCCCTGGACCGACTGAACACCGTGCGCAGATCGTGATATTCCTCCGGCACCCCTGTCAAATCACCAGGCTCCTCCTGTGAAGAAGAGACAGAGGAAACAGGAGGGATAGCAGACATTAAACATTTCACATGACAAGAGACGTTCCAGGAGAGGATAGAATTACTAGACCAATTAATGGAAGGATTATGACAAACTAGCCAGGGATGGCCCAAAACAACAGGTGTAAAAGGTGAACGAAAAATTAAAAAAGAAATGGTTTCGCTATGATTACCAGAAACAGTGAGGGTTAAAGGTAGCGTCTCACGCTGAATCCTGGGGAGAGGACTACCATCCAGGGCGAACAAGGCCGTGGGCTCCCTTAACTGTCTGAGAGGAATGTCATGTTCCCGAGCCCATAAAACAGCCCTCCGCCCCAGAGTCTATTAAGGCACTGCAGGAAGCTGACGAACCGGTCCAGCGTAGATGGACCGACAAGGTAGTGCAGGATCTTGAAGGAGAGACAGGAGTAGTAGCGCTCACCAGTAGCCCTCCGCTTACTGATGAGCTCTGGCTTTTACTGGACATGAAGTGACAAAATGACCAGCAGAACCGCAATAGAGACAGAGGCGGTTGGTGATTCTCCGTTCCCTCTCCTTAGTCGAGATGTGGATACCTCCCAGCTGCATAGGCTCAGCTCCCGAGCCGGCAGAGGAAGATGGTAGTGATGCGGAGAGGGGGGCAACGGAGAACGCGAGCTCCTTTCCACGAGCTCGGTGACGAAGATCAACCCGTCGCTCAATGCGAATGGCGAGTTCAATCAAGGAATCCACGCTGGAAGGAACCTCCCGGGAGAGAATCTCATCCTTTACCTCTGCGCGGAGACCCTCCAGAAAACGAGCGAGCAAAGCCGGCTCGTTCCAGCCACTGGAGGCAGCAAGAGTGCGAAACTCAATAGAGTAGTCTGTTATGGATCGATTACCTTGACATAGGGAAGACAGGGCCCTGGAAGCCTCCTCCCCAAAAACAGATCGATCAAAAACCCGTATCATCTCCTCCTTAAAGTCCTGATACTGGTTAGTACACTCAGCCCTTGCCTCCCAGATTGCCGTGCCCCACTCACGAGCCCGTCCAGTAAGGAGAGATATGACGTAGGCGACACGAGCAGTGCTCCTGGCGTAAGTGTTGGGCTGGAGAGAAAACACAATATCACACTGGGTGAGGAACGAGCGGCATTCAGTGGGCTCCCCAGAGTAACACGGCGGGTTATTGATTCTGGGCTCCGGAGATTCGAAAGCCCTGGAAGTGGCCGGTGGATCGAGGCGGAGATGGTGAACCTGTTCTGTGAGGTTGGAGACTTGGGTGGCCAGGGTCTCAACGGCATGTCGAGCAGCAGACAATTCCTGCTCGTGTCTGCCTAGCATCGCTCCCTGGATCTCGACGGCTGAGTGGAGAGGATCCGAAGTCGCTGGGTCCATTCTTGGTCGGATTCTTCTGTCAGGTGCGTGAATGAGGACCCAAAAGCGAATTAACAAACAGAGTTTCTTTAATGATGAACCCACGTGGGCTCAGATGGACAGGTAGATTCCGACAGGACAGGACAAGGTTGCAGCAAACACGATGATAGTCTGGTTCAGGCATGAGACACACAAACAAGAATCCGACAAGGACAGGAACAAAAACAGAGAGAGATATAGAGGACTAATCAGAGGGAAAAAGGGAACAGGTGGGAAAAGGGGTGACGAGGTAGTTAGGAGGAGACAAGGAACAGCTGGGGGAAAGCGGGGGAGAAAAGGTAACCTAATACGACCAGCAGAGGGAGACAGGGTGAAGAGAAAGAACAGGAACAGGACACAACATGACAATACATGACAGTATCCCTCTTTCCCTCCCCTGCCCTCCACCCTTACTCACTTGTACCAGCAGTGAGCGACAGAGAGCACCCACTGCTCGTTGATGAGCACGGCTCCGCAGAAGTGGTACCCGTAGTTGAGGGAGGCCATCCAGGGTCGGGAGTGAGGTTCACACTCCTGGCCACCGATGATCTTACCATCCTCACGGGGCACTGCCGCTGAAACACACAGAGAGAGTGGTCACAAGAGGGGAGAGATGAGGACATTGTTGCACTCTGAATAGTATTCATCAGAATTGTTCTACATCACATAGAAACAGCCTGTTGGGTAAAAAGGTTGAACGCTGTTATAAGTGATGTTGTTATATGTTAGATAAATATTCCCTACGAATAGTTTTTGATATATAATTGGTAGAGTATATTAAAGTACTGTATGTGTGTGAGTGTTTAATTACCAGCAGCTCCAACCAGCAGTATCAGAGCGAGCAGTCTCATGGTGTCTGTCTGTCCGGTGAACACTGGTTGATCAAAGACACCTGGACACGCGCATGGACTTTATTTATACACACCCTATCAGCCCCCCCCCCCATCAAACCCTACCTTACCTCCCCTACCCAGCATACCCTATCTGCCCTCCCCCACCCCTCAAACCCTACCTGCACTGCCCTCCCATATGCTCACAACGTTCACTCTACCCTGCTGACCACCCCAATCACCTCCCTCTGCCCTTTCCCTAAGCATACAAGGGCCACAATATTTGATTTAACGCACCTGCATACACTTCTCAATATACACTCCCCTACGTATTTATTTGGATAGTGAAGCTAAAACGATTCATTTGGCTCTATACTTCAGCATTTTGGATTTGAGATCAAATATTTTATATAAGCCAACAGTGCAGAATGTCACCTTACATTTGAATGTGCTTTCATACATGTCTGTTTCATCATTTAGATATGAAAGTACTTTTTATGTGTCTAGTCCTCCCATTTGAAGGTGTCATAAGCATTGAGAGTGTTGTAGTATGCCATCTGATTTGCTTAATATAAGGAATTTGATGTATAGCGTTGACTTTTACTTTGTACTTTTACTCAAGAATGACAATTGAACACTTTTTACACCACTGCTAAATCAAGCTTGTGACTCTACTAACTTGTTGGATGCATTTGCAGTTTGTTTTGGTTGTCTTACAGATTATGTTGTGCCCAATAGAAATGAATGGTAAATAATGTAATGTCATTTTGGACTCACTTTTATTGTTAATAAGAATAGAATATGTTTCTGAACACTTTTACATTCATGTGGATGTTCCCATGATAATCATGAATGAATCTTGAATAATGATGAGTGATAAAGTTACAGATGCATGAATGTCATACCTAAATCCTAACCTCCCCTGTTATTTTTGATGGTGAGAGGTTAGCATGTTTTGGGGGCATGACCTTTGTCCACACCTTTGTAACTTTCCCACTCATCATTATTCATTCATGATTATCCGTAATCAAGGTAGCATCCACGTTAATGTAGAAGTGTTTTGGGAACATCTTATATTCTTACTTACAATAGAAGTGACTCCAAAATGACACAATACAATATTTACCATTTGCACATCATCATCCGAAACACAACCAAAACAAACTGGAAATGCACCCAACAAGTTTGTGGAGTCACAAGCTTGATGTAGTCATTGTGTGCTAGGAATATGGGACCAAATACGAAACTTTTGACTAAATGAAATACACTATAAGTGATGGGGTGACTAGATACAAAAAGTGCATTCATTTCTAAATGGTAAAACGGATATGTATGAAAGCACGCTAAAATAAAAAGTGAAAGTCTGTACTGTTGCCTCATACACTACATGACCAAAAGTATGTGGACACCGGCTTTTGTGTCCTGCCATTTTGCAGCTGAGCCATTTTTGCTCAAAGACGTTTCCACTTCACAATAACAGCACTTACCGTTGACAAGGGCAGCTCTAGCAGGGCAGAAATGTAATGAACTGACTTGTTGGAAAGGTGGCATCCTGTGACGGTGCCACGTTGAAAGTCACTGAGTTCTTCATTGCGGGCAATTCTACTGCCAATGTTTGTCTATGGAGATTGCATGGCGGTGTGCTAGATTTTATACACCTGTCAGCAACGGGTGTGGCTGAAATTGCCAAATCCACTAATTTGAAGGGGTGTCCACATACTTTTGTAGTGCATAAAACATTTGTTCTCAAATCCAAAATGTTCGAGTCTAGAGCCAAATTAAAGGTTTTATCTTCACTGCCCAAATAAATACGTAGGGGACTGTACACCTGATGATTAACCAGTAGCTGGCAAACTGAATATGACAGACATCTAGCCTTTTGAAGTGGCATATGGCACACAAGGACATGTACCCATGGCTGGCCATATGCAGCATCAAAAGGACCACGGCTACTTAACAGCCCGTGCTCATCCCACAAGGTCTATTCACTTTCCAATGTTGTATCTTACAGAACAACCACTTATTCTGTTGAATGTACTGATTGCATAACATTTTAAATGTGCAAATCCTCATTCTGTCTGGTTCTATTCCAATTTTACTCATAGAGCCTTCCTTATCTCTGCAACTATTCTTTAGTACACTTAGTATGCCCTTGAATATAGGCCAGGAGCTGTGAGAGAAATGGCCACCTGTGATGTTAGAACTAGTGCCTGAAAAGTACAACAACTTTTCCCCCCCGCTTCTTTGAGGTGTTGCAAGAGGTCTCAATGGTCCTACCACTCTGACAATCTGGCCAACAGCTGTTCAACACTGTTTCAACATAAATGGTCTGAGTACCTGGTACAATGGAAGGGGAGTTTGTGATAAGATGATGGAGCAGGAGAGTTTGAGGTGGGGTGGGGCATCAGGCACGTGAGACTTGGAAAGGGGGCAGGGCAGGTTGGAGGGATATCAGTTGAGATAAAGGTATAAATGTAGAGAATCGCAGAGTGCACATGTCCAGTCTGGTGAATGAAGACTTGTCTCAGCAGCACGATGATTGGCCTGATTGTACTCACACTCCTGGGGGTTGCAGGTAACAAACATACATAGAGGCACGGATAGAGAGGAACACATCTTTTACAGACAATGTGGACATCAGCTTAATGCTCTCCTTTTGCCCATCTTGTATAATATAACATTATCTCTAACCTCTGCATCTCTCTGTCTTCTGTCACCTTCCTCCTGTCATGCTTTCTGAACACTACTCCCTCTCTCCATCCTCCTCTCTTTCTCCTCTGACCCTCCCTCTCCCTTCCACTCCTTCTCTCCCTCAGCGGCAGCTCCTATGGATGACAGGATCGTGGGGGGTTATGAGTGTGAGGCTCACTCCCAGCCCTGGCAAGCCTCTCTTAACATTGGCTACCACTTCTGTGGTGGCGCCCTCATTAACGACCAGTGGATCATCTCTGCCGCCCACTGCTGGATGAAGTGAGTACTGCAGGGTCATTGTCAACCATCTTTTTCCCTTTACTGTGCCTCCCTAAAGGTTTCTATTTTTTTCTCCTCTCCCTTCTCCAATTTTCCATCTGTCTTCACATTCTGTCAACCCCTCTCTCCTTCTTGTCTTCTCTGCCTTCCTCTCTCCACTTCTTTACCTTAATCTCTTTCTGCTCTCCTTCCTCTCATAAATCATGTCCTCTCTCTCGCTACCTCTCTCTCCTTCCCTCTCTCTCACTACCCCCCTCTCTCTCTCTATTTCTCTCTCTCTCTCTCTCTCTCTCTAGTCCTTGGAGTCAGCTTGCCATCCTGGGTGACCACCACATCTGGGAGCACGAGGGAACGGAGCAGTACATGTCTGTGGACGCCATCTACTGGCACCAGAGCTATGACTATCAGACCCTGGACCACGACATTATGCTGTTGAAGCTGGCCCACCCTGTCACTCTCAACAAGTTTGTCAAGCCCATCGCCCTGCCCACAGCCTGCCCCAAGGCCGGGGACATGTGTGTGGTGTCTGGATGGGGAAACATCTACACTGACTCTGGTATTTATGTAGATGTGGTGCAGTATGGGATGGGGTGGAATGAGGATGAGATTGGGATGCTGAATGTAATCAACTAAAATACATGTTCTTTCAACTGTAGCTCATTGTAGGTCTACATGTTGATGTGAAATCAGCAAGTCAATTTACTTGAGAGTGTAGCTCCTACTTCTCTCTCTCTCTCTCTCCAACTCTGTCTCTCTCTCTTTCTCTGTCTCTCATCGGTCTCTCCCTCTGTCAGTGTTCAACCCATTTAACCTGCAGTGTGTGGACATCCCCATCCTGTCTAAGAAGGCCTGTGACGAATCCTACCCTGGCCAGATTACTGATACCATGGTGTGTGCCGGATACCTGGAGGGAGGCAAGGACGCCTGTCAGGTATGGAGAATACCCCTGCAACCTCACAAACAGAACATTTCATTTGTTTGTTTATTCATTTATATATTAATTCATTATCTCTCTCCCCCCTCTGTTTCTCTCTCAGGGTGACTCCGGCGGTCCCCTGGTATGTAACGGAGAGCTGCATGGCATCGTGTCCTGGGGTGTTGGCTGTGCCCAGCCCAACTATCCTGGTGTCTACACCAAGGTTTGTGCCCTGCTGCCCTGGATCCACGAGATCATCACCAACTACTAGCCTGTACCCTCCACACCAGAGTAAAGAGAGAGAGAGAGAGAGAGAGAGAGAGAGAGAGAGAGAGAGGGAGAGGGAGAAGGAGAGGGATAGAGAGCAAGAGAGAGAGAGGGAAGGCTGATTCTGTTACATGCAGGAATACAAAGAAACATCTAATCAATAAAATGGCATCTTTGACTTCACTACTGTATGTTTGTCTTTTTATTACAATTCTTTGTGCCAATTGAAAAAAAATACACAATACAATCAATAACTTACATAACAGGGTAGATTACTACAATATTTAAAGTCACATCAAACACTCTTTGGCATTTCCTAAGCACCCACCTACTAGTTTCAAGCACAATCAAATAGTGACAATGGTATAGAGTACAGAGCAGGAAATTAGATGGCAAAGACAAATTAAATAGAAAAGTAACCATGCTAACAAACATATGCTAACAGATGTATGGCCTCCATTGTTTTGAACTACACGCTGCTAATGCTGATAATGATGCAAATGCTAATAATGATGCTATAGCTAATAACACTAATGTTAATAACAACACTATAGCTAATAGCAATGCTATAGCTAATTACGATGCTAATGCTTATAATGATGGTATAGCTAACAACAATGCTAATTCGAATAATGATGCTAACTCTACATACAACACTAGAACTACGTAAACAAACTCACACCTTCCTGGCTCTATTCATATTGTCATGGTAACAAAAGTGATCAGACATGAATCGGACATTTGACTTGTGAAAATCTGTATCTAAAGTACATCCATTGTAACCACATCCACCTTGAAGAACAGGGTGTTTTCAGTCTGACCATTTTTTGTAATTCCAGGCCTGCCGCCATTAGCACTGTTTTAGCATCCTCCACCATCTCTTTTATTCCCCCGTGCAGAAGGTGTAATGTAGTGGCAAAAGCAGTCCATATTGCGGCAAAACTAAAAACAACAGTGGTCAACACAGCTTCGATAGCCTTGGCTGCCACCATGACTGCTGTATGCATCATTCTAGCCACCACCTTCTCATCAACTCTCCCAGCGAAGCGAGACTTCATTGCTGAGCTCAGTTCACCCACTGGCTTGTTGACACGTTCTGAGAGTCTCTGGAGAGATTTCTCAACCAGTCCAAAGGTTATGAAGGCCTTGTGGAAGAAGGCCTGCATAACACCAATCTCTCAGCCCACTGAGAAGCCAGGGATGGGTACGGCTGCTGTGGTGGAGGCACCAGCAGCTGCAGCAAAGGCGGTTTGGAAAAGATATTTCCTCTTCTTCTCAATCATGACTATTGAGCAAACCGGCAGAGACTGGATTAAGGCAGACCTCTTGTGCTCTGAAAGGTTTTCATCTTCTGGAACTCTTTGGCCAGCATGATGTCATTCTCTTTGAACCTCACTGTGCTGATGATGATGAAGAAGTCGTATGTTTTAAACTTGACCTCTTTCAGGTACCTTTTTTGCTTTAAGTTTGGGCTGCCGATAACAGGTCCCAGATGTTCACGTTAGTCATTGTGTGATGGCTGTTTCTAATGGGCTTCATTGTGGTCTCGGTCACTCCAGTTTCTGCTGACCCTTCATCCCCGTCCAAGTAAGGCATTAACAAAGGTGGACTTTCCCTCCCTGCTCTACCCTGTCACAGCAATGTTAAGGGTCACTTTCTCCAGCAGATCCAGGTGCGTTCTCTGTTGGGGTAAACTTGTCATAGTTCTTCATTTCCTTGACGATGTCAAGATCCTCATATAAGTTATCAGACATCTTGCTCCAGAAAATCCCGAAAAGTAGCTAAATTAATAACACACAAACATCCATCAAATGCGGAACTATCAATTTATATAATATACATGCACTTTGCAATCTTAGAAAAAAGGGTTATTTGGGGTTTTATGGATTATTTTATGGATTGTTTTATGGATTGTTTTATGCATTGTTTTATGGATTGTTTTATGGATTGTTTTATGGATTGTTTTATGGATTGTTTTATGGATTGTTTTATGGATTGTTTTATGCATTGTTTTATGGATTGTTTTATGGATTGTTTTATGGATTGTTTTATGGATTGTTTTATGGATTGTTTTATGCATTGTTTTATGGATTGTTTTATGCATTGTTTTATGGATTGTTTTATGGATTGTTTTATGGATTGTTTTATGGATTGTTTTATGCATTGTTTTATGGATTGTTTTATGCATTGTTTTATGGATTGTTTTATGGATTGTTTTATGGATTGTTTTATGGATTGTTTTATGGATTGTTTTATGGATTGTTTTATGGATTGTTTTATGCATTGTTTTATGGATTGTTTTATGGATTGTTTTATGCATTGTTTTATGGATTGTTTTATGGATTGTTTTATGGATTGTTTTATGCATTGTTTTATGGATTGTTTTATGGATTGTTTTATGCATTGTTTTATGGATTGTTTTATGGATTGTTTTATGCATTGTTTTATGGATTGTTTTATGGATTGTTTTATGGATTGTTTTATGGATTGTTTTATGGATTGTTTTATGGATTGTTTTATGCATTGTTTTATGGATTGTTTTATGGATTGTTTTATGCATTGTTTTATGGATTGTTTTATGGATTGTTTTATGGATTGGCAAACTTGGTTCTTTGGGCGATATTTCTTTCTTTTTACTTTTTTGATTATTTGTGTATTGTTTTGTCTTTGTATTGGAAGATATTACTGCACTGTTGGAGCTAGGAACAAGCATTTCGCTGCACCTGTGATAACATCTGCAAATCTCTGTATGCGACCAATAAACTTTCATTTGATTTGACAAGATTAAATAACTGTTCACTAAAGAAGGTTCTATATATAAACCCAGTAAAGGCAAAAAACCTTGAGGTTTCTATCCCTATCCCAGAAGGTAATGTGGATTTTAGCAAACAACTGCTGAGAAAACCTAACACATTCACAGCAAACTCTGAAATGACAGCTAACTAGCTGCCTTTTCATTTGTTTTAGCTGTTTTGCATTGACATTTACATAAATATTAATGATGCTGCTGAATGGTCAGAAAAATGGCTAGCTATCTCGTCCGACACAGTTTACTCTCAATGGCAAGGGGTAGATAGTATTAGTATTTTTGCTGATTGTTGCCGAGGTTAGAGTGGCAAAGAGCAAGGTTCATACATTTTCAAAATGTCATTAAAATACGTTTACGAAGCCATAATCATATAATAAACTGTAGGCTAGCTAGATAAGGTTGTTTCAGGATTTTAGCACATTTTTGTAAACAGGAAAAGGTAGACTACTTTTAGTTAGCTTCTTTACAAGCTAGCTAAATCTTACAAATAAAAATTCATATTTGTTAAAGAATATGCCAAATAGAGTTACAGACCACCTGACATTTTCAATTAGTGTCAGGTGTCTAGGACAGAGTCAGGCGCAGGACACAGAACTGAGTAAAAACGTACTTTACTCGAATAAATCACTAACTAATTCCATACAGGGAAAATATTCCAGCTTGACACAAAAGAGCAACCACTTAACAATGAACAAACACACACAAAACCATATGGGAACCAGAGGGTTAAATAGGGAATATCAGATGTGTACAATAAAGACAAAACAAATAATTTGCAAATAAGTTCATTAAAAATCCTAGAATGTGATTTTTTTTCTTCTAATTTTGTCTGTCATAGTTGAAGTGTACCTATGATGAAAATTAGAGGCCTCTCTCATCTTTTTAAGTGGGAGAACTTGCACAATTGGTGGCTGACTAAATACTTTTTTGCCCCACTGTATATATAGAGAAGCGAGTCGGCCTGAGAATTGAACCCTGTGGCACCCCCATAGAGACTGCCAGAGGTCCGGACAACAGGCCCTCCGATTTCACACACTGAACTCTATCAGAGAAGTAGTTGGAGAACCAGGCGAGGCAGTCATCTGAGAAACCAAGGCTGTTGAGTCTGCCAATGAGAATGTTGTGATTGACCGAATCGAAAGCCTTGGCCAGGTCGATGAATACGGCTCTGAAACCAGATTGCATAGTGGAGAAGGTATGGTGGGATTCGAAATGGTCGGTAATCTGTTTGTTAACTTGGCTTCCGAAGACCTTAGAAAGGCAGGGTAGAACAGATAGCAGTTTGGGTCTTGAGTGTCTCCCGCTTTGAAGAGGGGGATGACAGTGGCAGCTTTTCAATCTATTGCAATCTCAGATGATACGAAAGAGAGGTTGAACAGGCTAGTAATAGGGGTTGCTACAATTTCGGCAGATCATTTTAGAAAGAGAGGGTCCAGATTGTCTAGCCCGACTGATTGGGGTCCAGATTTTCCAGCTCTTTCAGAACATCAGCTATCTGGATTTGGGTGAAGGAGAAGTGGGGGAGGTTTGGGCAAGTTGCTGTGGGGAGTGCAGAGCTGTTGACCAGGGTAGGAGTAGCCAGGCGGAAAGCATGGCCAGCCGTAGAAAAATGCTTATTGAAATTCTCATTTATAGTGGATTTATCGGTGGTGACAGTGTTTCCTAGCCTCAATGCAGTGGGCAGCTGGGAGTAGGTGCTCTTACTCTCCATGGACTTTACAGTGTCCCAGAACCTTTTTGAGTTTGTGCTACAGGATGCACATTTCTGTTTGAAAAAGCTAACCTTATCTTTCCTAACTGCCTGTGTATGTCTGTTCCTAACTTCCCTGAAAAGTTTCATAACACGGGGCTGTTCGATGCTTATGCAGAACGCCACAGGATGTTCTTGTGCTGGTCAAGGGCAGTCAGTTCTGGAGAGAACGAGAGAACCCAAGTCTATATCTGTTCCTGGCTTTAAAAAAATTGAATGGGACATGCTTATTTAAGATGGTGAGGAAAGCACTTTTGAAGAATAACCAGAGGTGAATATCCATCCAGGATGCCCGGGCCAGGTCGAATTGAAAGGCCTACTCGCTGAAGTGTTTTATGGAGCATTTGACAGTGATGAGGGGTGGTTGTTTGACTCAGACCCATTACGGATGCAGGCAATGAGGCAGTGATCGCTGAGATCTTGGTTGAAAACAGTAGAGGTGTATTTGGAGGACAAGATGGTTAGGATGATATCGTTGAGGGTGCCCGTGTTTACGGATTTGGGGTTGTACCTGGTGGGTTCATTGATAATTTGTGTGAGATTGTGGGCATCAAGCTTAGATTGTAGGATGGCTGGGGTGTTAAGCATGTCACAGTTTAGGTCACCTAGCAGCACGAGCTCGGAGGAAAGATGGGGGGCAATCAATTCACATATCGTGTCCAGGGCACAGCTGGAGGCAGAGGGTGGTCTATAGCAAGCTGCAACAGTGAGAGACTCGTTTCTGGAAAGATGGATTTTTAATAGTAGAAGTCCAGGTACAGACCTGGATAGTAAGACAGAACTCTGCAGGCTTCCTCTGCAGTAGATTGCAACTTCGCCCCCTTTGGCAGTTCTAGCTTGTCAGAAAATGTTATAGTTAGGGATGGAAATTTCAGGGTTACTGGTGGACTTCCTAAGCCAGGATTCAGACACGACTAGGACATCTGGGTTGGCAGAGTGTGCTAAAGCAGTGAATAAAACAAACTTAGGGAGGAGGCTTCTAATGTTAACATGCATGAAACCAAGGCTTTGACGGTTACAGAAGTCAAGAAATGAGAGCACCTGGGGAGTAGGAGTGGAGCTAGGCACTGCAGAGCCTGGATTAACCTCTACATCACCAGGGGAACAGAGGAGGAGTAGGATGAGGGTATGGCTAAAGGCTATCAGGACTGGTCATTTAGTGCATTCAGAGCAGAGAGTAAAAGGAGCAGGTTTCTGGGCGTAAGAGAATAGATTCAAGGCATAATGTACAGACAAAGGTATGGTAGGATGTGAGTACATTGGAGGTAAACCTAGGCATTGAGTAATGATGAGAGAGATATATTCTCTAGAGACGTTTAAACCAGGTGATGTCACTGTATATGTGGGAGGTGGAACTAAATGGTAGGTTAAGGCATATTGAGCAGGGCTAGAGGCTCTACAGTGAAATAAGACAGTAATCACTAACCAGGACAGTAATGGACAAGGCATATTGATATTAGGGAGAGGCATTCATAGCTGGGTGATAGCTATCTTTAGCTAACCGGGAGAAAGGGCCTAGCATGGGCTAGCTTCAAGCTAATTGGTGCTTGCTCCAGGACCAACATTAGCCAGTACTCGGATAGCAGCTAGCTAACTGCAAAGATCCAGGTGAAAATGTCCAGAGCTTGCAGTACGAATACGGGGATATGGAGAGAAAATAGGTCCGGTATGCTCTGGTTTGAGTTGCGTTGTACAGACTGGCGAGAGCTTTCTGAGCTAAAGGTTAGCTGCTGACTACTAGCTAGTAGCTAGTGTGCTGGCTAGCTTCTATTGGGGGATTTCAGATTCGAGGTGAATAATACTTTAGAAAAAAAACAGATCCGCACCACATTAGGTGAGGCGGGTTGCAGAAGTGTGCTTTGAAGATGAGTTTTAGAAAAAATATAAAAAGATATGCGAAGAAAAAGACATAAAAAAATAAATACACGGGACACGACAAGACGAGGACAAAAGACGTCTGACTGCTATGCCATCTTGGATATGAAGATACAATACAAAATATCTCAAATAAAAAGGGATGTCATTACTTCAATATAAACTCACATATATTTTTTTAATAGACGATTTTACATTTCCCAAGCATTCACCTGCTGGTTACTAGTACAATCAGATAGTGACAACTGTAAAGAGTACGGAGCAGGGAAAAAAATATGGCACAACAATAAATCAAAATGCTAACACAGATTTGGTAACACATATATGTATAGCATCCACTGTTTGACACTAAACAATGTTAACGCTAATGATGATACAAATGCTAATAACAACATTATAGCTAATAACTATGCTCTGGGACACTGCAGTGTCCACTCATTCAGAGTGGTCTTACTCCCTAATTTTACAGAATACAAGCCTGAAACAATTTCTAAAGACTGTTGACATCTAGTGGAAGCCATATGAAGTGCAATTTGAGTCCTAAGTCAATGGAATCAGTATAGGCAGTCAATGAAAAACTACGAACATAAAAAATCCCACTTCCTGGATGGATTTTTTCTCAGGTTTTCGCCTGCTATATCAGTTCTGTTATAATCACATACATTATTTGAACAGTTTTGGAAACTTTATAGTGTTTTCTATCCAAATCTACAAATGCATGCATATCCTAGCTTCTGGGCCTGAGTAACAGGCAGTTTACTTTGGGCACGCTTTTCATCCGGAGGTGAAAATAGTGCCCCTACCCTAATGAAGTTTTAATAACACACAAACATCCATCACATGTAGAACTATACATGTATGTAATATACATGCATTGCAACAAGAGGATAAGGCAGTGATTTAAGAAAGCCGGATGTCCTGACTCTACCCTTTCATCAATGACAAACTGATGTTGTCTACTTACAGACGTGTATGTTGGAAACCTAGACCTTGCGACAGAATAAAGTGACTATGGGGGCAATTGAAATCAGCAAGGCGGTTAACTTTCTGGGGGTTCTTGTATTAGAATTGTAATGAATTCTGGTTATGTAATTACACTACACCACAATAAACATAAAGCTAAAACTCCAAGATCATTGAATGCTTTTAAAATCTGTAGCCTATATCTGCTGTGCTGTATCATCACAATGGATAGTGCCCTATAGCTAAGCTGTTTTTGCTACAGAATACGTAGATAGGGCAATTCACCTATAACAAACATTCTATGTGAATGCAGCTGTATACACAGCAGTCTTACCAAAATAATGCAAATTAAGCAATGCCAGCCTACCATAAACACGTTTCCAATACGTACAGCAACCAATAGGCTACCAAGAAAACCATAATAACCATAATCTACAATGATTGTACAAAACATTAGGAACATCATCCCAATATTGAGTTGCAACCCCTTTTGCCCTCAGAACAGACTCAATTCGTCAGGGCATAGACTCTACAAGTTGTCAAAAGCATTCCTCAGGGATGCTGGCCCATGTTGACTCCAATGCTTCCCACAGTTGTGTCATGTTAGCTGGATGTCCTTTGGGTGGTGGACCATTCTTGATACACACAGAAAACTGTTGAGCATGAAAATCCCAGCAGCGTTGCAGTTTTTGACACACTGAAACCGGTGTGCCTGGCACCTACTACCATACCCCATTCAAATCCTCTTAAAACTTTTGTCTTGCCCATTCACCCTCTGAATGGCACACATACACAATCCATGTCTCAATTGTCTCAAGGCTTAAAAATCATTATTTAACCTGTCTCCTCCCCTTCATATACACTTATTGAAGTGACATCAATAAGGGATCATACCTTTCACCTGGATTCACCTGGTCAGTAAATGTCATGGATAGAGCATGTGTTCCTAATGTTTTGTACACCCAGGGTATTTCTATGATGAAACATACCTAGCTATACCCAGGGGCATCATTTGGGTTCTTGCATTGGAATTATATTGAATTCTGCTTATGTCAGGCTATAGCACAATAATCATAAAAGTGTAAAAAATCCTTTTGACCAAGAAGAGACAGGTTCAACAGCACAAAATCTTGCTGTTCTCTATCAGCACCATGGACAGCGCCCTACACACTTAAGCAAGATTTTGACAAAAACCAAACAGCTAGATTGTTTCATTCTTACCTTTTCAAAAGAGTTGCAGCTTCCTTGATGCTTTGTCGAACTTCCTGATTAATCGATAAATCCATTGTCCTAAAAATATTATTGTAAGATCCCCCTCAAATGCCTGTTGGATTAGTTGAGCTTTCCTCAGCTGTAGCACCGTTTTTCTGTGCTGACTGAATACATTTGTCAAAGTGGAAAATAAGTTCTCGCATGTAGCTGTGGACACCCCAAAAGTCAGTCCATGTTTCAGTGCAGTAAACACGGTCAGCATAGCAGAGAGAGCCCCAAAGTATTGTTGCAGGATATCAAGTGGGGTCCATTTGTCCTCATTGGAGCCAGAGCGGGCGATTTCAGTCTGCAAAAATTGTCAAGTGACACCAAATGAAGCTGGTGGTTGAAACAATTAACATATGGTACATCTCTGTTTACTTTGTCCTACAATATTTTCTGCATGTCATGAAACTAGTACCGTCAAAACATTGACAACGTATATTTTCTGTCCCAAGGCCAATCTATGCCTTTGTTAGCTCGGTAAGAACAAGGTTTGTAAGTGGTAAAGAGCCACAGTATTTGCTCTTTGCTTGATGCGTGCCTACTAAATCCTTTGGTACTCTCAATAGCATTCTTCCAGTTACAATACCCAGTTTGGGTGAAGGCCTTGTCTGCATTAGCATTGGACCCAACACAGAATTTTAGACATGGGAAACCTGGGCTGGCTCCTCTGATCCAAGATCATCAGGGACAGTCTGGGTGGCGGTGGCTGCGGAGTCATTATCCTGGTGGAAGGGTGGGTGTGCTCTGCACAAGAAACTAGCTGGAGCTCGGCAGCTGCTCATTGCTCTCCTTCTCCTTTGTTTGGGTACTTTGTAGAAGCCAATTTCTGATATCCGTTGTGGCAGATTAGCTGGTTCGAGCTAGCTAAATGGGCTAAGACTAATAACATGATTTTTTTTTATTTTTACAGCTAGCTACCTAACAGTGAAGAAGCGTCAACTGTAAACTTGACCCCGCCCTTATAAATCAAAATGAAATATTACAGGTGGAGGTGTATCACGTTATTCACTTAGCTTACCACAGAGATTAGAAATGAGAAGTGTTTTTTCCCGCTTTTTTGGAAACCCAGAGGAGTCATACCTAACCACCCCAGTAGCTTTTACATAGCCCCCCTACACACACACCGACGTGCCCTGTCCATTGTGCTGAAACAGCGCAGTGGCGATACAGATTTTCTGGGCACTAACCTGTCATTTTTTGGCTATTTTTATATAAGGACATAAAACAAAAACTGAGGGGGCTGCGACCCCTTTAGACCCCTCGTGGAGCTGGGCCCGGCTGCAACACTGATACATTGTGGGAGGCAACCCATCTGTCTTGAGAGACTATGCAGGGATGGATAGATCAGGGGATGTTCATTCATCAAACAAACCGCTAGCTGTCCAGCTCTATAGGGGAGAGTAGAGTACCCATAAGTCTAAAAAGTAACAGAGAGAAGATATGTACACTCATTTAGAGAGGTCTGAATGCTAGCTGTTAGGGTGTTAGCCTTGAAATTATGCAATGGTCTCAGACTAGAATACGTTAAGAGGGTGTAATACAATACAATACAAAACAATGTCATATTATCACATTTTCATCTAAATGCTTCTTGTATTCCCCAAAAATGTTGTTTTGAACATACAGCGCCTTGCCAAAGTATTCAGACCCCTTGAATATCTTCACATTTTATTGTTTTATTGTGTTACAAAGTGCGATTAAAATGGATTTAATTTATTTATTTATTTATATTTATATTTATTTATTTTTTATTAAAAATCTACTCAAAATCCTCTGTAATGTCAGTGGATTTTTAATTGTATTACATTTTTACATTAATAAAATATTCAGTCATTTTGTTTAGGCAAACCTTAAATAAATTAAGGAGTAAAATGTGTCTTAACAAATCACATAATAAGTTACGAGAATTCACTCTGTAAAATAATTGATTCATTATTTTTTTATGACTAACTCTTCCTCTGTCCCCCATACATTCAACGTCTGTAAGGTCCCTCAGTCAAGTATTGAATTTCAAGCACAAATTCAACTACACAGACCAGGCAGCTTTTTGAAAGCCTCACAAAGAAGGGCAGAGATTGGTAGATGGATGTGTAACAACAACCAATCAGACGGTGAGTGTCTCTTTAACTCTTTAAGCATGGTCAAGTTAATAATTATGCTGTGGATTATGTATTAAACCACCCAGACACATCAAAGATGTAGTAATCCTGAAATGAGCTGCAGAACAGGAATGAAATTGCTCAGTGATGTTACCATGAGGCCATTATTGATTGTAAAACATTTGCAAAGTTCAATGGCTGTGATGGGAGAAACTGAGGATGGATCAACAACGTTGTAGTGACTCCACAATAATGACTTAAATGACAGAGTGAAAAGAAGAATATAAATATACAGAATACAAATATTCCAAAACATCTTGTATGCAACAAGGCACTAAAGTAATACAGCAAAATAACACTGCAAAGTAATACACTTTCTTAGCCTAAATGGAAAGCCTTATGTTTGGGGCAAATCCAACACAACACATCACTGAGTAACTGCCTCCTTATTGTCAAGCATGTTGGTGACTACTTCATGGAATGGGTATGCTTGACATCGGCAAATACTGGGGAGTTTTTCAGGATTAAAAGAAACGGATGGAGCTAAGCACAGGCAAAATCCTGAAGGAAAACCTGCTTCAGTCTGCTTTGCACCAGACACTGGGAGAGGAATTCACCTTTCAGCAAGACAGTAACACAAGGCCAAATCTACACTGGAGTTGCTTACCAATAAGACAGTGAATGTTTCTGAGTGGCCAAGTTATTAATTTTGACTTAAATCTGCTTGAAAATCTATGGCAAGACTTGAAAATTGCTGTCTAGCCCCAACATCTCGACAGAGCTTGAAGAATTTTGAAAAGAATAATGGGCTAATATTGCACAATTCAGGTGTAAAGCTCTTAGAGACTGTTTCTAGATTATTAACTCAGGGAGCTGAATACTTATGCAACATCTATATTTTAGTTATACAATTTCAATGTATCTTTTTTTTTTTAAATCTACATTTTCTTCCACTTTGATATTTTGTGTAGATTGTGATGGGGTCCCTGATGAATTTGCTAACACAAATAGCCCCAAAAAAGCCCCAAATATTTTGAAAACCGCTGTACTTGACTACTGTATTGTGGTTGGCAATTTTGACAACAGAAAAATGAGACGGTCATTTCATTAAATCAATAATCTAATTGAAAAAGAGGTAGCCCACCTTTGGCTGGCTGTCATGTTTCAGTAAATTAGTCCATGACAGCCAACAGAGGCTCATCATAACACACCCCTTCTTACATGTGTCTCTTGGGGTCTTCCTTTAGGCTTTTATTTGTTACGCTCATCCACCCTTTGTTGAGAGCGGTATTTTGAACCAATGTAAGAAGACGTGCCTTTTCAATTGCACATTGTTATTTTCCTCCAATTTAGCTCCCGACTGTGCATGCATGTATTGTATTCATCATGATCAATGTTGGCTCAATGTAAAGAGAAAGCCTATTGATCATGGGACACACAAAGTGATTTTCGCAGCAGGTTAGGAGAGCATTTTCGCTAACCCGAACACCTTTCCCTAACTTTAACCTCAATCTCCTAACCTGCGACATACATTTTCCTAACCTGCTGGGTAAGTTCTCCTAACCTGCTACGAAAAAGTCACTACAGTATAGAAGTGGTGTGAAAAGAGGGTTTCCCTATTGATCATAGGCATTTCGCATGTGGATACTCAAGAAAGAGATTTTTTTTCTACAGTGTCAAACATTTACAGTGTTAGAAGGGATAGGCAGGTTCATCTTAATTCTGGTATTAGGTAATGTCCTAACCAGGGGCATGGCCAGAAATTTGCTAGTGGGTGGGCCTACTGAAGAGTATTTTTGTAATTATAATGTATACTTTTTGCATGTATGATTATGTTTTTATTACCATTCTTGTGTTTGAATGTGATCAGCGAAGATAGTTTGCTATGCATCTCACCCAGCTGGTTGCTTGTTTACTGAGGCTGACTCCCTTCTGCGGTGAATAAATGTCTTCCTTATGAGAACTTTTCATTTGAACCTGTTTGAAAACACATTTCTGTAGATTAGAGGTGTCAAATATATGACTAGCTGCAAGGTGGCACCGCTGGCAATTTAGCAATTAGACACTAGCTTAATGCTTCACATTTACCCATCTTCTATATCTCTAACCTCTGCATCTCTCTGTCTTCTGTCATCTTCCCCCTACCGTGCTTTCTGAACACTACTCCCTCTCTCCATCCTCCTCTCTTTCTCAGTCATTTTTCCAACAATTCTTTACAGACAGATTATTTCACTTATAACTCACTGTATCACAATTCCAGTGGGTCAGAAATGTGCTGTATGTAAAGAAATGGGCGGGCTGTAGGTTGTCTCCGCTGCTACTATTGGATAGCATGCAGCTGTTTTCACGTTCCCCGTTAATTGCATGCTCCGATCAGAAGGGTGCTGCTAGGCAGCTGTCCCGTGTTAGTGGGCATATGGGTATGAATGAAATCCAACCCTACTACTCAAATATCCAAGGAAATTGACCATGTCATTGATTCCTTAAAACGGAAATTCTCGTTTTAGAAAATACTGACTTTATGACTAATGTTATCCTGCTAGACTTTTCAGTCAAGTTTGGGACTAGAATTTATGTTTATGAGTACTACCGATGTCACATAGGCCGTTTTCAGATACATGTTTTTTAGTTAAAACAGCTGAAGCAAGCATAAACCCTTTCTTCAGGAAATGTACAGATTTTTTTTTACCTGCGTGTACATGTTCTTTATCAAACTGCACATTTTCTATTCCATGCTAGACTTAAATTGCACCACAGAACTAAGGTATATTACATACAGTTGAAGTCGGAAGTTTACATACACTTAGGTTGGAGTCATTAAAACTCGTTTTCAACCACTCCACACATGCAGTATGTTTTATACGTGAACTCATATGCAAATCACATGCAGTATGTTTTATACGTGAACTCATATGCAAAACAAAAGCAGTATGTTTTACATGTTGGTTACACTTTTTACATATCAGTGCCCTTCTTACTGTGTAATTACATGAGTAATGTAATGTAAAGTTTTACCTTTGGTAGTGTGTAATAGTGTACAGTGTCCTTCTTACTGTGTAATTACATGAGTAATGTAATGTAAAGTCTTACCTTTGGTAGTGTGTAATAGTGTACAGTGTCCTTCTTACTGTGTAATTACATGAGTAATGTAATGTAAAGTATTACCTTTGCTAGTGTGTAATAGTGTACAGTGTCCTTCTTACTGTGTAATTACATGAGTAATGTAATGTAAAGTCTTACCTTTGGTAGTGTGTAATAGTGTACAGTGTCCTTCTTACTGTGTAATTACATGAGTAATGTAATGTAAAGTCTTACCTTTGGTAGTGTGTAATAGTGTACAGTGTCCTTCTTACTGTGTAATTACATGAGTAATGTAATGTAAAGTCTTACCTTTGGTAGTGTGTAATAGTGTACAGTGTCCTTCTTACTGTGTAATTACATGAGTAATGTAATGTAAAGTCTTACCTTTGGTAGTGTGTAATAGTGTACAGTGTCCTTCTTACTGTGTAATTACATGAGTAATGTAATGTAAAGTCTTACCTTTGGTAGTGTGTAATAGTGTACAGTGTCCTTCTTACTGTGTAATTACATGAGTAATGTAAAGTAAAGTCTTACCTTTGGTAGTGTGTAATAGTGTACAGTGTCCTTCTTACTGTGTAATTACATGAGTAATGTAATGTAAAGTATTACCTTTGCTAGTGTGTAATAGTGTACAGTGTCCTTCTTACTGTGTAATTACATGAGTAGTGTAATGTAAAGTCTTACCTTTGCTAGTGTGTAATAGTGTACAGTTTGGGGCCTTTTGAAAAGTGGCTTTTCAAAGTTCCTTTACAGCAGCAAGGTACATCGACATCATTAATGTGTAAAAACTCAAAAGGTGTGGCTAAGTTCATTAGCAGTCATCTAACAATAACCCATGTTACCAATGGCAAGTTTTGAGCTCAAAGAGTAAAAATTCTAAACATGTTCTACTATAATATAATACTATAATAGACTCTTATTATTAATAGACTCTTACACTTATTCTTTCAAGTCATTATGTTGGTGATACTGTTGTGAGTGGGTACATTCTTAAGAATTATTAAGTGATTAAAACCAAATCGGTAACAGAATGAAAGAAAAAACACTAAAAATCACTAAAGAATTACTGTAGGTTAAAAAACACAGATTTAAAAACAATCAAATTTGGGTTAATATTGGACAGAACACACGTTGGGTTGTTTTGATCCAGAAATCAAGATCACTTAGTTGAATTGTTGGGTTATTGATGTTGGGTTATTAAGCTATCACCCACCGGGTCAGATCAGAAGACTTGAGGCGTGGCTTAGTATGGGCGTAGCTTTCAGATAGTTATGTTTGGCCATTCGTGAGAGTAAATGTAATTCTGGTTAATCTATTGTTTTATATTGTCATCTGTATGTTAAGGTTAAGAGCTGACACTTTTGTAACGTTTATGAAGTTTACAGAAGTGTATGAGTTGCTCAAGTGCCTATGCACATACCAATGTTGGGAGAGTTACCATTTTGTTATAATATTTAACTAATAATGTTATTAGTTTTATATTAAAATATGTAATGTGCAAAATTATTGAAAGAAAGGTGACATTTGCATTGTACAGACTTAACATGAGGAACAGCAATTCCATTTACTCTCATGGACCAAAAATAACTATCTGAAAGCAATGTCCCCAACAGGCCAAGTCTCTTGAAAATGACCCGATGACACAAACATCAGTTTGGTTTTTATATCACTTTCATGCTGGGTCTATTTTTAATGAAATCCGTAAATTAAGGAGGCTTGGCCTATTGGGGGCGTGGCTTTCTTGGCCACCTATGAGAGTGAATGTCATTCCCATTCATCATATTAAGTCATCTTAAGTCATCAATCATCATCATCGTAAGATAATTTAAATGTTCCCTGAATATTTATACACATTACATATTTTATGTAAATGTAGTAACATTATTATTTATATATTATAGCAAAGTTAGCAAAGTAATAGCAAAGTAATTATCCCAACATTGGGATATGCATAGGCACTTGAGGAACTCACACTCTTGTCTAAGCCTCATTAACACTCCAAAAGTATCAGTGCTCAACCTTAAGATGTGATGACAATACGATAGAACAGATTAACCGGAATGACATACTCTCACAGGTAGCCAAAAATAACTATCTAAAAGCCACAACCCTACTAAGTCTTCAAAGAAAACAACCCAACTAAGTGACCCAACTGGCTGGGTCATTCCTACCTTCTATCTACTGTATATTATATCATGCAATTTCCTTCACTTCACCCCAGGTACAGAACACCTTCGAGTTATGAAAGACTTACTTTCCCACCCCTTTCCCTCTCTCTTTCTCCCGTCTCTCTCTTCCTCTTATACCCAAAGCCACGTGGAGGTGCGTCTGGGCGAGCACAACATTGCCAGGACTGAGGGTAATGAGCAGTTCATCTCTTCTTTCCGCATTATCCCCCACCCCAAGATCGTACAGATCACACAACATCAACAATGACATCATGCTGATCAAGCTGAGCAAACCCACCACCCTCAACACCTACGTGCAGCCTGTTGCTCTGCCCAGCAGCTGTGCCCCCGCTGGCACCATGTGTACCGTCTCTGGATGGGGCGACACCATGAGCTCCAGTGAGTACAGCACCAGCGTCAATTTTTTCTATCTATTTTGGGGCTATTTTATCAAATACACTTGGTCAGGTAACCATTGCCTTTGTTAAAATGTAAATGATCCATAATTGAAATGTTCTGCCTTTCATTCCCCGTTCTTCGTTCTATCCATTATTTTATTTTTCATCCATCCTTACAGCCGCCGATAGCAACAAGCTGCAGTGCCTGAACCTCCCCATCCTGTCTTTCAATGACTGTAACAACTCCTTGCATGATAACTAGCGCTGTGTTCTGTGCTGGATACATGGAGGGAGGCAAGGACTATTGCCAGGTACTGATCAGCACTGACCTGTAGATACTACTACTGCTCTACTACTGCCTCAGACCAGCTTATCAAAACCATTAGGACCAAAAATACAGTAAAGTAAATCTCTCATTGTCTCTCTCTCAGGGGGACTCTGAGCTGCATGGTGTTGTGTCCTGGGGTTATGGTTGAGCCGAGTCCGGTAACCCTGGTGTCTATGCCAAGGTAAGAATATAGGCTTCTGCTGCTAAGTTTGTGGGACAAAGCATCAAGTAGTTTGTGTGACAACATTCCTTTATATTAGACCACTGGTTCATCCATGTCACAACTACATGTTTCTTACTTCAATAATACCAACTTTATCCCTGGTCTACAGTGACTTGGCCCTGTGTCCACTGATGTCTCCCTTCTCCTTCTCTTCCTCTAGGTGTGCATCTTCAACGACTGGCTGACCAGCAACATGGCCAACTAATAAATCTGATCCTGGTTTCGGTCCCCCAGCACGGTCCCACAGCTCTACAACATCATCTGCAGTTCAACATTCACTGGAGATGAAAATCGAATGATGAAAATAAAGCATTTTAAATTATTTCAGTCTACTGAGACTGTTTGAACTTGTTTTAACAGGTCGGAGGAATTGGCCTGGGGAAATGTAGCCACTCTCAAATGTATAGACAGATCTATGGATGCAAGGAATGACATTCAATGAGGCCAAAATAACCATGTTTTGAAGCTAAACTGTGTTTGTTAACAATTACACTGTTTACAAACAATAGAGTAAAAAAGTGTATATTTTGTGTTCTGATTGGGTAAGACAGTTGAACTAAGCTCATGATTAGGTATTTCTCTATAGTATAATACCATAAGCCACAAACTTTTAGCGGGGTCTGGTCACACAATTTTGCATAGATTTGTATTATTTTTGGCTCCTAAGTGCTTCGTCCATAGACATGCCATAGGCCACTTTATACTCGTCTATGTTTTATATTTCTTTACGTTTTGACGTTTTTTTGTGTTTTTGGAATGTTTGTAACCATGGGAAACCGTGATGTCACAATGTACACCAGAATCTCAATTGAGATTCTCCCAATGTATAGAATGCCGCCTCTGTCTGGTCTTAACTTTCATTATAGTTGACATTCCAGCCTTCGAACCCCCTGAAAAGAGCCTTACACTATTGAACACATACACAACAGTATGTTTTCAATAGCATACTGTAGCAGAAATATAAATGTGTATTCACTGAATATAGTTCATTTTGATTTATCGGAGCATTGGGGAAAATACATAGTCGTAATACTGTTTATGCACCAAGTGATCACTTCTCTCTGACATTTACGCAAGCAGAGACCCATAAAACTAATGTTGCCGCTTGTGGATTTATGAAAAATATGAACATGTCTATGACGTTTCCAATAGAAAGATATTTGTAGTGACAAATAATTCCTCTTAACGGTTTACAAGGTTAAAGGGATAGTTCACCGAAATTCAGAATGAACATAATCCTAATGATTTGTAGAGAGAGTAGTCTGTGCAGTCAGAGAATCTGTATTCTGTGGAGCCAGAGAATCAGCAACCCAAGTTGTGTTTGATATATTCCCACATATTTGATAGCCAAACTGGTAGAACCCCCCCCCCCCCCCCCCCCCCCGTTGGAATTACAGATTTATAAGCACACAAATTTAGACATTCCACTTGCAAACAACACTCCTTTGATGACATACAGAACAAAATATTGCACTACTACATTCATGAAAATGTGCTCTATGCTAAATGCATGTAAGAAGTACCTTCTATGGTATATTCATTTATATAGTTCACCTTGGGAAATAGACTCAGTAACTCAAATTATTTTAAATTATTTATTAGTCATTAGTGTTTAATCTCCAGCACATAAGATGGATGTTGAACTACAAACGATGCTGTAAAGTTGTAGGACCGTGCTGGAGGACCGAAGCTAGGATCAAACTTAGTAGGTGAGCATGGTGCTGGTCAGCCAGTCGTTGAAGATGCATACCTGGAGGAAGAGAAGGAGAAGGGAGACATTAGTGGACACACTCAATGGGAGGCAACATGAGAACCATCAATCTATGTTTTATAGACTCAATGTCTTTTTTTTCAGGAAAACAAGGGATGTCACAGTGATGTATGAATGTTGATGTTTTCCTCAAACACAACTGGAAAACAGTTTTTCTGTCTTACCTTGGCGTAGACACCGGGGTTACCGGGCTCGGCACAGCCATAACCCCAGGACACAACACCCTGCAGCTCACCGTTGCACACCACTGGGCCACCGGAGTCACCCTGAGAGAGAGAGCGAGAGCGAGAGAGAAAGATTGAGAGATCAAGAGAGAGAAGAAGGGAGAGAGAGAGAAAGAAGGGAGACAAGTGATATGAAATGGTTATTTCATTATCAATTTCTAATCAATTGAAAAAGTTCATATAAAGTCATCATTGGTAACACTGAACTAAGGTCAGAGTGGTAAGTACCTGGCAAGAGTCCTTGCCTCCCTCCAGGTATCCAGCACAGAACATGGCGTTGGTGATCATGCCAGGGTAGGAGTTGTCACAGTCGCTGTAGGACAGGATGGGGATGTTCAGGCACTGCAACTTGTTGCTGTCAGCAGCTGTAAGGAGGGGGGGGGGGGGGGGGGGGGGGGGGGGGGTGAGAGGTGGAGGGAGGAATGGAGAGAGGAAAGAGGAAGGTAGAAGAAGGTGGAGAAGGAGGAGAGTTATTGTTAGATATAATGAAGTAGTGTTTTTAATAGTAGGTCTATATTTTCTATGCCTGTAAACACACTCAGTCACCATGAAGATGATCAACTGGCACATGTAACCTTTGACCCAGGTGCTGTACTCACTGGAGCTCATGGTGTTGCCCCATCCAGAGACGGTACACATGGTGCCAGCGGGGGCACAGCTGCTGGGCAGAGCAACAGGCTGCACGTAGGTGTTGAGGGTGGCGGGCTTGCTCAGCTTGATCAGCATGATGTCATTGTCGATGTTGTAGGAGCTGTAGTTGGGGTGACGGATCACGCGGGATGAAGAGATGAACTGCTCGCTACCCTCAGTCACCTGGATGTTGTGCTCGCCCAGACGCACCTCCACACGGCTGAAAGAGAGAGAAGTCCATTTTTACGTTTTTTACTTTCACCGTTCATGTGAATGTGGAGTTCACCTGTGTCCTTTAGTTTTAGAAAGGTTATTTTTAACAAATTCTTGCAAGGTGTTATTGACTCAACATGTTGCTAGTAGTTCACATGGTAGGCTACTTACGACTTGTAGCAGTGAGCTGCAGACACAACCCAGTTCTCATTGACCAAGGAGCCACCACAGAAGTGGTACCCAGAGTTCAGAGACACCTGGTGGGGCTGGGAGTAGGCCTTGCACTCATACCCTCCAACGATCTTGTCGTCCTCCGTGGCAACTGTAAACAGAGAGCAGGCACATTCTTAGCTACATTACCTCAGCTTTTGAGATGGAAAAGCAAAGAACTGTGATAAAACAATAAGAACATATTTCTTAATAACGTCAAAGAAACAAATGTGTGATGTTAGTGTCATTACAGAGTCCTGTTCTTTTTTCTATGATCATTACTACACTCACAAGCGGCTCCAATGAGCAGAACAAAGACCAGAGAAATCATGGTTGCTGTATGATCCTGTCGATGAAAGGGGTTCATCTGCACCCCTGGTTTATATGCAGAATTTGGTGTGCCGCCCCGTTTAATGGAACTGTTTGATTGGTCAAGAGAAAGCCAATCAGAGACTAAATGTGCCCTGCCAAGGTCAGCATTATGACACAGCAGTTTCCGTCAAGGATTGGTATGAAGTTGACCCTAAAAGCAGCAAAAAGCTAAATATATGTTGTCATTAGTCCCAGTACTTTTAAAGTGCAGGTTCTTGACGTCTGGATTTGATTTAATTTCTTACAGAAGACAGTGATACATGTACAGTACACCACAACTGCCAGTTTGAGATGAACAGTATTCTATGTAGTTCAGACTGTATGTTGACCTCAACATGACTGCAACGCAGCTGTGTGGTTCACACGTTGGTGTTCTCTTGGAGAAGTTGACAAACACAGGTTTGCTGCTCACAAGGACAATTTTAGCTTTGTCAAAAAGTAAACTGTGTTTAAGGGTTTTTGTTGAAAAGTCATACAAGGCTGTCTTAAAAATAGACTCTGTATACCTTAGGGTCATGAGTTCATTACATAAGTTATACTGTATGCAGTTAATATACAGTAAAACACTCAAAGTAAGCACACACTTGGGTAGAGCAATTTATTATGTTAGGTATTGTCATGGATCCCCCCAGTATTGCTAATCATTCCGTTCACCAGCCCTGGAGGTCTACGTCACCATCATTAAACAACGTGACAGAATAATCAACCCATCTAATGGAGACAGCAGGAAAGGCCGAGCTGGCGACCATCGTGGGGACAGACTAGAATCACGCCCCAGCGAGATGCAAGGGGTTCATTCTACAATGTACCTCGCTTGCTATACCGAGGCTGTCTCCGGGAGAGACAGGGTTGCCACCGCCATCTCGGCACTGACCGGACGGGGCCTGGACTGGGGTACCGCTGTCTGGGAAATAGGTGGACCCGAGGTCGAGTCCTACGAGCTCTTCATCCTCCTCTTCCACTCTGTGTTTGAGAGGGGGTGAATGCCTACTCCAACTACGCCAGGGATCTAGGACCGCCTCGGAGTTTGGCATGGAGTTCCAGACCGTCGCAGCCTCCACCAGATAGAATGAGTCGGCTCTGGTCAACATTTTCCACAGCGGACTGCGATAGGAGGTACAGGTTAGCCTGCCGTGATGACAACCTGTCACTCGACCAGTTCATCAGCATGACGATCCGGTTGGACAACCTCCTGCGGTCCCGACGAAGAAACTGCACGGAATCCAGAGCTCATGGCTACACCCGCTCTGTGGCCAGAGCCAATGGAGGTGAGTTTTGCACATTTGCCCGAGGCAGAGCATAGGAGAAGGAGGAATCTGGGCCTCAACACCACTACGGTGGAAAGTCCGGACCACGCCCCGCAAGTGGATTTCCGGAGGAACACCAGGATCTGCACTGGGTTTTCTCTAAGACCCAGGCTACACGCCTGCCTCCTCATCACCCCTGGGGACTGTGCCATTTACCTGCTGTCTGATGCAGAACTCTCGAGAGGACACGTCTATCCCCTCTCCTTTGCGGAGACCGAGGCCTGGAGACCTACGTACAGGAGAGCCTCCAGCAGGGTTTTATCCGCCCCTCTGCGTTACCAGCATCCTCAAGCTTCTTTTTTGTTAAGACGAAAGATGGGGGACTGCGCCCCTGCATTGATTATCTAACACTGAATAAAGCCACCATTAAGTTCAGCTATCCTTTACTCATCCCAACTATCATCACACAAATGCACGGGTGCAGTACTTCACGAAACTGGACTTGAGGAGCGCTTACAATCTGGTGGGCATTACGGCCTTTTCCACGACCACGGGGCATTACGAGTATCTCGTGATGCCCTTTGGCCTATATAACGCTCCTTCAGTCTTCCAGGCCTTTATTAATGAAGTGTTTTGGGACATGCTGGGACGGGGCACAGTGGTTTATATAGACAACATTTTGGTCTATTCTGCTGACCGTGCCAAGCATGTCTCGTTGGTCAGGTCTGTGCTGGGAAGACTGTGGGAGCATAATCTATATGTTTGTTTGTCCAGCGGTCCGTGTCCTTTTTGGGCTACCTCATATCCCCGGAGGGAGTGGAGATGGAGGAGCAACGCCTCAGCGCAGTCAGGTCATGGTCCATCCCGAACTGAAAGCAGTCCAGCAATTCCTGGGGTTCGCCAACTACAGTGCCTTGCGAAAGTATTCGGCCCCCTTGAACTTTGCGACCTTTTGCCACATTTCAGGCTTCAAACATAAAGATATAAAACTGTATTTTTTTGTGAAGAATCAACAACAAGTGGGACACAATCATGAAGTGGAACGACATTTATTGGATATTTCAAACTTTTTTAACAAATCAAAAACTGAAAAATTGGGAGTGCAAAATTATTCAGCCCCCTTAAGTTAATACTTTGTAGCGCCAACTTTTGCTGCGATTACAGCTGTAAGTCGCTTGGGGTATGTCTCTATCAGTTTTGCACATCGAGAGACTGAATTTTTTTCCCATTCCTCCTTGCAAAACAGCTCGAGCTCAGTGAGGTTGGATGGAGAGCATTTGTGAACAGCAGTTTTCAGTTCTTTCCACAGATTCTCGATTGGATTCAGGTCTGGACTTTGACTTGGCCATTCTAACACCTGGATATGTTTATTTTTGAACCATTCCATTGTAGATTTTGCATTATGTTTTGGATCATTGCCTTGTTGGAAGACAAATCTCCGTCCCAGTCTCAGGTCTTTTGCAGACTCCATCAGGTTTTCTTCCAGAATGGTCCTGTATTTGGCTCCATCCATCGTCCCATCAATTTTAACCATCTTCCCTGTCCCTGCTGAAGAAAAGCAGGCCCAAACCATGATGCTGCCACCACCATGTTTGACAGTGGGGATGGTGTGTTCAGCTGTGTTGCTTTTACGCCAAACATAACATTTTGCATTGTTGCCAAAAAGTTCAATTTTGGTTTCATCTGACCAGAGCACCTTCTTCCACATGTTTGGTGTGTCTCCCAGGTGGCTTGTGGCAAACTTTAAACAACACTTTTTATGGATATCTTTAAGAAATGGCTTTCTTCTTGCCACTCTTCCATAAAGGCCAGATTTGTGCATTATACGACTGATTGTTGTCCTATGGACAGAGTCTCCCACCTCAGCTGTAGATCTCTGCAGTTCATCCAGAGTGATCATGGGCCTCTTGGCTGCATCTCTGATCAGTCTTCTCCTTGTATGAGCTGAAAGTTTAGAGGGACGGCCAGGTCTTGGTAGATTTGCAGTGGTCTGATACTCCTTCCATTTCAATATTATCGCTTGCACAGTGCTCCTTGGGATGTTTAAAGCTTGGGAAATCTTTTTTGTATCCAAATCCGGCTTTAAACTTCTTCACAACAGTATCTCGGACCTGCATGGTGTGTTCCTTGTTCTTCATGATGCTCTCTGCGCTTTTGACGGACCTCTGAGACTATCACAGTGCAGGTGCATTTATACGGAGACTTGATTACACACAGGTGGATTGTATTTATCATCATTAGTCCTTTAGGTCAACATTGGATCATTCAGAGATCCTCACTGAACTTCTGGAGAGAGTTTGCTGCACTGAAAGCAAAGGGGCTGAATAATTTTGCACGCCCAATTTTTCAGTTTTTGATTTGTTAAAAAAGTTAGAAATATCCAATAAATGTCGTTCCACTTCATGATTGTGTCCCACTTGTTGTTGATTCTTCACAAAAAAATACAGTTTTATATCTTTATGTTTGAAGCCTGAAATGTGGCAAAAGGTCGCAAAGTTCAAGGGGGCCGAATACTTTCGCAAGGCACTGTATGTACAGTGTGTGAAATGTAGAAGAGTAGGGAGGTAGGAAATACATAGGCCATAGAGGAGAAAATAATAACAATGTAGCATTAATACTGGAGTGATATATGTGCAGATGATGATGTGCAAGTAGAGATACTGGAGTGCAGAAGAGCAAGAGGGTAAATAATAATATGGGGATGAGGTATTTACAGATTGGCTGTGTACAGGTACAGTGATCGGTAAGCTGCTCTGACAGCAGATGCTTAAAGTTAGAGAGGGAGATATAAGACTCCAGCTTTAGACATTTTTGCAATTCGTTCCAGTCATTGGCAGCAGAGAACTGGAAGGAGAGGCGGCAAAAGGAAGTGTTGGCTTTGGGGATGACCAGTGCAATATACCTGCTGGAGCGCATGCTATGGGTGGGTGTTGCTGTGGTGACCAGTGAGCTGAGATAAGGCAGGGCTTTACCTAGCAAAGACTTATAGATGACCTGGAGCCAGTGGGTTTGGCGACGGATATGTAGTGAGGGCCAGCCAACGAGAGCATAGATGTTGCAATGGTGGGAGGTATATGGGGCTTTGGTGATAAAACGGATGGCACTGTGATAGACTACATCCAGTTTGCTGAGTAGAGTGTTGGGGGCTATTTTGTAAATGACATCGCCGAAGTCATGGATCGGTAGGATAGTCAGTTTTACGAGGGTATGTTTGGCGGCATGGGGGAAGGAGGCTTTGTTTGCGAAATAGGAAGCCGATTCTAGATTAATAACTCTATCGACAGGATAGAACAGCAGCCTCTGGTAAGACAAGTGGTGGGGGCCTATGTATATTTGTAAACAACAGCTGGTGCGTGGTATCTAAGGAAGTCTCAAGGTTTTGCTCGCCTGAGGTAGAATATCTCATGGTAAGCTGTAGACCATATTATCTACCTAGAGAGTTTTCGTCTGTATTTTTCGTAGTAGTCTACATACCACCACAGACTGATGCTGGCACTAAACCGGCGCTCAATGAGCTGTATACTGCCATAAGCAACCAGAAATACGCTCATCCAGATGCGGCGCTCCTAGTGGCCGGGGACTTTAATGCAGGGAAACTTAAGTCAGTTTTACCTCATTTCTATCAGCATGTTAAATGTGCAAACAGAGGGAAAACAACTCTAGACCACCTTTTCTCCACACACATGGTGCCAGCGGGGGAACAGCTGGTTGTCAGAGCAACAAGCTGCACGTAGGTGTTGAGGGTGATGGGTTTTCTCAACTTGATCAGCATGATGTCATTGTCGATGTAGTAGGAGCTGTAGTTGGGGTGACGGATCACACGGGAAGAAGAGATTAACTGCTCGTTACCCTCAGTCACCTGAATGTTGTGCTCGCCCAGGCGGACCTCCACATGAGAAGATCAGAAGAGGCGTCACTACAGATCCTGGTTCGATCCTGGGCTGTATCACAACCAACAATTGACCCAGCGTCAGGTTAGGGGAGGGTTTGCTAGAGTAGGCCCGTCATTGTAAAATAAGAATTTGTTCTTTACTGACTTGCCTAGTTAAATAAAGGTTAAATAAAATAAATAAATGTGTGAGAGAGAGGTCCAATTAATTAACTTTAAGTTAAATACAAACTCTAAAACTATGTCCTTTAGTTTAGCCAAGGTTAGATTGTCGCTAACTATGTTTCCATCCGAACAAGTAAAGTACCTGTCGGATAAAATAACTCACAACAGGCCTGATGGAAACAGTATAAACAGCTGTATCTCCAGCCAGCCTAATTACTCACTGGACTCTTATGATCACTCGGCTACGCATGCCTCTCCCTAATGTCAATATGCCTTGTCCATTGCTGTTCTGGTTAGTGATTATTGTTTTATTTTACTGTAGAGCCTCTAGCCCTGCTCAATATGCCTAAACCTCCCATTTAGTTCCACCTCCCACATATGCTGTGACATCACCTGGTTTAAACGTCTCTAGAGACAATATCTCTCTCATCATTACACAATGCCTAGGTTTACCTACAATGTGTTCACATCCTACCATACCTTTGTCTGTACATTATGCCGTGAATCTATTATATCGTGCCCAGAATCCTGCTCCTTTTACTCAGTGTTCTGAACTTACTAGACGACCAGTTCTTATAGCCTTTAGCTGTACCCTCATCCTACTCCTCCTCTGTTCCTCTGGTGATGTAGAGGTTAATCCAGGCCCTGCAGTGACTAGCTCCACTCCTACTCCCCAGGTGCTCTCATTTGTTGACTTCTGTGACCGTCAAAGCCTTGGTTTGATGCATGTTAACATTAGAAGCCTCCTCCCTAAGTTTGTTTTATTCACTGCTTTAGCACACTCTGCCAACCCGGATGCCCTAGCCGTGTCTGAATCCTGGCTTAGGAAGACCACCAAAAACCATGAAATTTCCATCCCTAACTATAACAATTTCCGCCAAGATAGAACAAAGGGGGTGGAGTTGCAATCTACTGCAGAGATAGTGTTCAGAGTTCTGTTTTACTATCCAGGTCTGTACCCAAAACAATTTGAGCATCTACTTTTTCCAGAAACAAGTCTCTCACCGTTGCGGCTTGCTATAGACCACCCTTTGCCCCCAGCTGTGCCCTGGACAACATATGTGAATTAATTGTCCCCCACATATCTCCAGGACACGTGCTGCTAGGTGACCTAAACTGGGACATGACTAACACCCCAGCCATCCTACAATCAATTTTTTTATTTATTTAATTTTACCCCTTTTTCTCCCAAATTTTGTAGTATCCAATTGTTAGTAGCTACTATCTTGTCTCATCGCTACAACTCCCGTACGGGCTCGGGAGAGACAAAGGTTGAAAGTCACGCGTCCTCCGATACACAACCCAACCAAGCCACACTGCTTCTTAACACAGCACGCATCCAACCCAGAAGCCAGCCGCACCAATGTGTCGGAGGAAACACCGTGCACCTGGCAACCTTGGTTAGCGAAGTTTCATTCAAGGTCAGCGTTAATATGTGTAGGTAATTTCAGATTGAGCTGACATATGCAGCGTTTACTGTGAATGCAGTCTCCGCGAACAGGGGAAAATGCCTTTAAATTTCAATCGAGTTATAACGCGGATCTTCTGCCAACATCCTTTGATACGGATGAAATCCAGCCCTTCATTTGTACCAGAAGACAGTGATACAGTACACTAAAACGGCCAGTTTGAGATGACCAGTATTCTCTGCATTTCAAACTGTGTCTTGACCTCAACATGGCTGCAACACAGCTGTGTGGTTCACACACACAATCTACCCAAGGCCTACCATCATTTTGTAGATTAGATTTTTATTTAGTCACATGTACAGGGTCACAGATGTCGTTGCAGGGTACAGTGAAGTACTTAAGCTCCGAGCTCCAACAGAGCAGGTGTGAATGAAACAATAAAATAAAAATGATATATACATTTACAAATGTGACAATGAGGAAAATGAAATGTCCATAGAGGAAGCAGCGGGGGGTGGGGGTGGCAGTCTGTTAGTTTTCGCTATATGACGGTTGGTGCCGTTTAAGTTGAGGGAGGACAATCCTTTTTTTTATGAGCATGGCCTTATTTGTATTACAGCATATTGGATGTCTGTCATTCATATTCCATTCACCCAGTTCAATGTGACAGCGATAGGTTTAGGCTACTACATGATACTCATATTTTCCCTATACTCATCATGAGGTTGCTACAACCTAGCCTATAAATGAAAGTGTACATTGTAGGTGCATAGGTTGAGAGAAATTTGAGTAATCAAGGTGACAGACATCGACACATTCAATACTGCCTTGCCTGCATCTTGCAGGGCTGTGGACATAAAGTTAGGGTTAGGGTTGAGCCAAGATGTGGACATGAAGCTAGGGTTAGGGTTGAGCCAGGATGTGGACATAAAGTTAGGGTTAGGGTTGAGACAGGATGTGGACATAAAGTTAGGGTTAGGGTTGAGCCAAGATGTGGACATGAAGCTAGGGTTAGGGTTGAGCCAGGATGTGGACATAAAGTTAGGGTTAGGGTTGAGACAGGATGTGGACATAAAGTTAGGGTTAGGGTTGAGCCAGGATGTGGACATAAAGTTAGGGTTAGGGTTGAGCCAGGATGTGGACATAAAGTTAGGGTTAGGGTTGAGCCAGGATGTGGACATGAAGCTAGGGTTAGGGTTGAGCCAGGATGTGGACATGAAGCTAGGGTTAGGGTTGAGCCAGGATGTGGACATGAAGCTAGGGTTAGGATTAGGGTTAGAGTTATGGGTACGGGTTGAGCAGGGGTGTAGACTTTAATCTAGTGTCACCCACAGGAGGTCGTGGCACCTTAATTGGGGAGAGCAGGCTTGTGGTAATGGCTGGAGGGTTATTAGTAGAATACTATAAAATACATGTGTTTGATGCCGTTCCATCTGCACCGTTCCAGCAATTATTATGAGTCGTCCTCACCTCAGCCGCCTCCACAACTGTCAAAGTAACTGTTTATTTGAATCTTTTGTTAATACCTAATATAATAAATTACACTACCCAAATGTGTGCTTACTTTAACTGCGTACAGTATAACTTATGTAATGAACAGTATGTAATGAACTCATGACCCTAAGGTATACAGAGTCTATTTTTTCAACAGCCTTGAATTACTTTTCAACAAAACCTCTTAAACCCAGTTTACTTGTTTACAAAGCTAAAATTGGCCTTGTGAGCAGCAAAGCTATGTTTGTCAACTTCTGCAAGAGAATACCAGCATGTGAAACATACAGCTGTGTTGCAGCTATGTTGAGGTCCAGATACAGTCTGAACTACATAGAATACAGTTCATCTCAAACTGGCAGTTGTGGTGTACTGTACATGTATCACTGTCTTCTGTAAGAAATTAAATCAAACCAGATGGTAAGAACCTGCACTTAAGAAGTACTGGGACAAATTAAAACATATATTTATCTTTCTGCTGCCTTTAGGGTCAACTTCATACCACACCATGATGGAAACTGCTTTGTCATAATGCTGACCTTGGCAGCGCACCTTTAGACTCTGATTGGATTTCACTTGACCAATCAAACAGTTCCATTAAACGGGGCGGCACACCCAATTCTGCATATAAACCAGGGGTGCAGATTAACCCCTTTCATCATCAGGATCATACAGCAACCATGATTTCTCTGGTCTTTGTTCTGCTCATTGGAGCCGCTTGTGAGTATAGTAATGATCATAGAAAAAGAACAGGACTCTGTAATGACACTAACATCACACATTTGTTTCTTTGACGTTATTAAGAAATATGTTCTTATTGTTTTATCACAGTTCTTTGCTTTTCCATCTCAAAAGCTGAGGTAATATAGCTAGGAATGTGCCTGCTCTCTGTTTACAGTTGCCACGGAGGACGACAAGATCGTTGGAGGGTATGAGTGCAAGGCCTACTCCCAGCCCCACCAGGTGTCTCTGAACTCTGGGTACCACTTCTGTGGTGGCTCCTTGGTCAATGAGAACTGGGTTGTGTCTGCAGCTCACTGCTACAAGTCGTAAGTAGCATACCATGTGAACTACTAGCAACATGTTGAGTCAATAACACCTTGCAAGAATTTGATAAGCTTAATTTTTGCAAAACTAAAGGAGACAAGTGAACTCCACATTCCCATGAACCTTCTCTCTCTTTCAGTCGTGTGGAGGTGCGTCTGGGCGAGCATAACATCCAGGTGACTGAGGGTAACGAGCAGTTCATCTCTTCTTCCCACGTCATCCCTCACCCCAACTACAGCTCCTATAACATCAACAATGACATCATGCTGATCAAGCTGAGCAAGCCCGCCACCCTCAACACCTTCGTGCAGCCTGTTGCTCTGCCCAGCAGCTGTGCCCCCGCTGGCACCATGTGTACCGTCTCTGGATGGGGCAACACCATGAGCTCCAGTGAGTACAGCACCTGGGTCAATAGGTTACATGTGCCAGCTGATCATCTTCATGGTGACTGAGTGTTAACAGGCATGGAAAATGCAGACCTACTATTAAAAACACTGTCATTATATCTAACTATGACTCTCCTCCTTTTCTACCTACTTCTACCTTCCTCCCTCCACCCCCCCCCCCCCCCCCCCCCCCCCCCCCCCCCCTCCTTACAGCTGCTGACAGCGACAAGCTGCAGTGCCTGAACATCCCCATCCTGTCCTACAGCGACTGTAACAACTCCTACCCTGGCATGATCACCAACGCCATGTTCTGTGCTGGATACCTGGAGGGAGGCAAGGACTCTTGCCAGGTACTTACCACTCTGACCTCAGTTCAGTGGTACCAATGATGACTTTAAATTTAATTAGATTAGAAATTGATAACGAAATAACCATTTCATATCACTTGTCTCTCTCTCTTTCTCTCTCCCTTCTTCTCTCTCTCTCAGGGTGACTCCGGTGGCCCAGTGGTGTGCAACGGTGAGCTCCAGGGTGTTGTGTCCTGGGGTTACGGCTGTGCCGAGCCCGGTAACCCCGGTGTCTACGCCAAGGTAAGACAAGAAAATAGTTCAACATTCATACGTCACTGTGACATCCTTTGGTTTCCTGAAGGAAAAAGGCATTGACTCTATAAAACATAGATTGATGGTTCTCATGTTGCCTCCCATTGAGTGTGTCCACTAATGTCTCCCTTCTCCTTCTCTTCCTCCAGGTGTGCATCTTCAACGACTGGCTGACCAGCACCATGGCCACCTACTAAATCTGCTTGGTCGTCCAGTACATTCGCACAACTCTACAACATCCCGTTCCACATCAACATACATCTTTTGTACAGGAGATTATACATTATTTATGTTTATGATAAATAAAGCATTTAACACTAAATACTTTTATGCTGTTGTGTTTGTACTCTCACTGTACTTAGAAATCTTTCTAAAGGTATTTCTATCTTCTCATGTCAAGTAGTATTACCAGTAAACACCAGAGAAACTAGGAATCGCCAGCAAATTGTTTAAGTATGGATATTTTCTTACTAAAATATGCAGGGGGTAAATTCATTGTGTCATGGTACCCTACCATAATGATTTGTTTTGTATCAATGCAACAAAAGGAACATTATTGATTACATTGATTTGTTTCTATAGTTGGGTATTGATGCGTTGCTGCTCACAATAGCTGGTATAGGGATGTTAAAAGTGTGGCATAATTGCTTTCCCTTCTTACCCAGTTAGAGTATTCTCTCTGTCTCAGTTGTGTTGCTACTGAAATACTATGCGGTGCAACATGAATATTGTTACATAATTACATAATGTTTGTATATTGGGTTGCATGATTTAGATTCAATATCCCTTGATATTGAAGTCTAGATGCTAAATACTGTACTTCAGTATTCACAGTGAGAGATTTCGTAACCTCCATTACTGAGAGGGACAATCAGAGGCTTCATCAGAGATCCCCAACATTCAGGGCTTAGCTCTGGGCCATCACAGGACAATATCTGCATATTAATGGATAAGAGGTTATTGGCTATAAATATCTATTATAAGATTGTAATTCACTTCAGGAAATATGAAAGCCATACACTAGGGGAGAGTGGGGTAAGTTGAGCCACCCATGTCTCTAGGGAACCATACACAACATTAACCATTTGACCAAATATTTAGAAAGAGGCCTTCATTTCATTGAGTCTGTGAATTAAGAAACCACATGGAAAAAGTGATAAGCAAGTTAGATCCAAAAACAGATTTTCACCAAGTCAAATGTATTTATTATATTAGGGGTTTCATGACGCTTGCAAGGCATTATAGCTGGAATATGAGGTAACACAGGGCCTGGCCTATGTTAAAAGTATTTTAAAAAAGAACAAAGTGTTTGTTAGATGTTAAGGGGGACACATGGGGGACACACAGGTGCCATTAATACAGGTAACGAGTGGAGGACAGAGGAGCCTCTTAAAGAAGAAGTTACAGGTCTGTGAGAGCCAGAAATTTTGCTCTGTTTGTAGGTGACCAAATACTTATTTTCCACCATAATTTGCAAATAAATTCATTACAAATCCTACAATGTGATTTTTCTGGATTTTCTTTTCTCATTTTGTCTGTCATAGTTGAAGTGTACCTATGATGAAAATTACAGGCCTCTATCATCTTTTTAAGTGGGAGAACTTACACAATTGGTGGCTGACTAAATACCTTTTTGCCCCACTGTATACAGTGGAGGGGACAAGTATTTGATACATTGCCGATTTTGCTGGTTTTCCTACTTACAAAGCATGTAGAGGTCAAATTTTTATCATAGTTACACTTCAACTGTGAGAGACGGAATCTAAAACGAAAATCCAGAAAATCACATTGTATGATTTTTAAGTAATTAATTTGCATTTTATTGCATGACATAAGTATTTGATCACCTACCAACCAGTAACAATTTCGGCTCTCACAGACCTGTTAGTTTTTCTTTAAGGATCCCGCCTGTTCTCCACTCATTACCTGTATTAACTGCACCTGTTGGGCTACAGGACAATAGGCAAGCAGCTTGGTGAGAAGGCAACAACTGTTGATGCAATTATTAGAAAATGGAAGAAGTTCAAGTTGACGGTCAATCACCCTCGGTCTGGGGCTCCATGCAAGATCTCACCTCGTGGGGAATCAATGATCATGAGGAAGGTGAGGGATCAGCCCAGAACTACACGGCAGGACCTGGTCAATGACCTGAAGAGAGCTGGGACCACAGTCTCAAAGAAAACCATTAGTAACACACTACGCCGTCATAGATTAAAATCCTGCAGCGCACGCAAGGTCCCCCTGCTCAAGCCAGCGCATGTCCAGGCCCGTCTGAAGTTTGCCAATGACCATCTGGATGATCCAGAAGAGGAATGGGAGAAGGTCATGTGGTCTGATTAGACCAAAAAGCTCTATTTTTGTCTCAACTCCACTCGCCGTGTTTGGAGGAAGAAGGATGAGTACAACCCCAAGAACACCATCCCAACCATGAAGCATGGAGGTGGAAACATCATTCTTTGGGGATGCTTTTCTGCAAAGGGGGCAGGACGATTGCACCGTATTGAGGGGAGGATGGATGTGGCCATGTATCGCGAGATCTTGGCCAACAACCTCCTTCCCTCAATAAGAGCATTGAAGATGGGTCGTGGCTGGGTCTTCCAGCATGACAACGACCCTAAACACACAGCCAGGGCAACTAAGGAGTGGCTCCGTAAGAAGCATCTCAAGGTCCTGGAGTGGCCTAGCCAGTCTCCAGACCTGAACCCAATAGAACATCTTTGGAGGGAGCTGAAAGTCTGTATTGCCCAGCGACAGCCCCTTCTGGAGAAGGTCTGTATGGCGGAGTGGGCCAAAATCCCTGCTGCAGTGTGTGCAAACCTGGTCAAGAACTACAGGAAATGTATGATCTCTGTAATTGCAAACAAAGGTTTCTGTACCAAATATTAAGTTCTGCTTTTCTAATGTATCAAATACTTATGTAATGCAATAAAATGCTAATGAATTACTTAAAAATCATACAATGTGATTTTCTGGATTTTCGTTTTAGATTCCGTCTCTCACAGTTGAAGTGTACCTATGATACAAAGCATGTAGAGGTCAAATTTTTTAAGTAGGAAAACCTGCAAAATTGGCAGTGTATCAAAAACTTGTTCTCCCCACTGTATATATAAACACACAGTAGTGTTTAAAATTTTGGACACACCTCATTCCAGAGTTTTTCTTCATTTTGACTATTTTCTACATTGTAGACTAATAGTGAAGACATCAAAACTATGAAATAACACATATGTAATCATGGAGTAAGCAAAATATACATGAGATTCTTCAAAGTAGCCACCCTTTGCCTTGATGACAGCTTTGCACGCTCTTGGCATTATCTCAACCAGCTTCATGAGGTAGTCACCTGGAATGCATTTGAATAAACATGTGTGCCCTGTTAAGTTAATTTGTGGAATTTCTTTCCTCCTTAATGTGTTTCAGTCAAACAGTTGTGTTGTGACAAGGTAGGGGTGGTATATAGAAGACCCAGAGTTACCTTTTCTGCAGAGGATAAGTTCGTTAGAGTTACCAGCCTCAGAAATTGCAGCCCAAATAAATGCTTCAGAGTTCAAGTAACAGACACATCTCAACATCAACTGTTCAGAGGAGACCATGTGAATCAGGTCTTCATGGTTAAATTGCTGCAAAGAAATCACTGCTGAAGGACACCAATTAGAAGAAGAGACTTGGTTGGGCCAAGAAACACGAGCAATGGACATTAGACCAGTGGAAATCTGTATTTTGATCTGATAAGTCAAAATGTGAGACACAGAGTAGGTGAACGGATGATCTCCGCATTTATGGTTCCAACTGTGACACATGGAGGAGGTGCTTTGCTGGTGACACTGTCAGTGATTTATTTAGAATTCAAGTCACACTTAACCAGCATGACTACCACAGCATTCTGCAGCGATACGCCATCCCACCTGGTTTGCCCTTTGTCCCACAATCATTTGTTTTTCAACAGGAAACTTCCTGGCTGTGTGGGGGCTATTTGACCAAGCAGGAGAGTGATGGAGTGCTGCATCACCCGACCTCAACTCAATTGAGATGGTTTGGGATGAGTTAGAACGCAGAGTGAAGGAAAAGCAGCCAACAAGTGCTCAGCATATGTAGAAACTCCTTCAAGACTGTTGGAAAAGCATTCCAGGTGAAGCTGGTTGAGAGAATGCCAAGAGTGTGAAAAGATGTCATCAAGGCAATGGGTGGCTACTTTGAAGAATCTAAAATATATTTTGATTTGGTTTGTTTAAAAACAATTGGGTTACTACATCATTCCATATTTGTTTTTTCATAGTTTTGATGTCTTCAGTATTATTCTACAATAAAATAGTAAAAATAAAGAAAATTATGAGTAGGTGTGTCCAAACTATTGACTGGTACTGCATATCTATGCTATTTGTCATCATATTTTCCCCTTTTTCTGATTACATTTCCAAATCAGAAATTAACCTGTTTACATTTTGAAATCTCTATGCACATAGAAAGGCCTGATATCTAATAACAAAACAATGAATTAATTAATGACAACTAGAAACAAATAGAATACATTTGAGGCGGAATCATTTCATCCTAAAGTGGAACTACTTTTCACGTAACACCATTCACCCACACTGACTGCGATAACTGATGCACCGGCAATGTCAAAATTGTCAAACGAAATTTGTCACGTTATGCGACCTCGGGGATGTATTAATGAGCACATACACCTAATTTACACGAGAATAACGGAATATAATTTTCCTTAGAAACATCGTTTTGCATTTTTAAAGGCCGGTTTGATTCATTTTTTCTTTCTAGCCTCTTGTAGGTGTCTGAACTCGACAAGATGCGCCTCACCATTCAGATGTTGATATCCCATGGCCGGGTGGCCCGTAAAATGGGTCTCGGTCCAGAGTCCCGAATAAACATGCTTCGGAACATTCTTACCGGCCTCGTTCGACACGAGAGGATAGAGACCACCCGAGGTAGAGCAGACGAAGTTCGATTCTATGCTGAAAAGGTGAGGACATGGATGGTAACGTTACCCTTTTACACAGCTCAACACAGCTGCTTCAACAATAGTAATTCAAAGGCTGGCAGATGGCGATATTGAGTCGTTTCATCTTACCGGCCAAAAGGAATGTATGCAGCCGGCCATAAACGTGTATACCCCTTCAGCCAATCAGACCAGGGGTGGGGAAAAAAATGGACTACTCCAACCTGATTGGCTTAACGCGATTGGCAACATTCAGAACATGGCGGAAAATGGTGTTTCATAAGGAAACGTTGAACCTTCTCGCCATTAAATTGAGTTAAGGAGGAAATCAACTCCTTTGCAACCTAAAGGGAGAATATTTTATGTACAACTCGGTCCATGGGGATATGAGTGTATAGCTGGCTACATACATTTCCTTTGGATGGTAAGATGAAGAGACCATTGTCATCTGCTGGCCTTTGGGCTACTCCACCAGTTGACTAAACTCAACTCCCATGGTGAAGGAAGTTTCTGATGAACTCCACCAATGGAGTTTAGCGGAGTCCTGGCTTGGAAGAAATTCAGCTCTGATTACGCACTCTCCTCTGTGGTTTAAAGAAAAGGACCTGAGCCCAAGGTCAATAGTAGATTATGAAACGCTTATCTTGTACCTATCTAGTTATGTGCCTTTGTTTGCTGAAATTCATACATTTTAATCAAACAAATATAACCATGGAGTTGAGTTCAGTCAGCTACTTCTTCAACCATCCCTGTTTAGTAGGCTACTGTAGTTTTTGACAGCTTGTGACGATGTTGACCAATGTGTGATGTTGTTTTGCAGTTGATTGACTATGCCAAGAAGGGAGACACTGACGAGAAAGCGATGAAAATGGCAAACTTCTGGCTCACAGTAAATGTTCTTTCTTTATGATCTTTGTTAGTATTTTAATGTACTCAGACCAAGTCAGACCATCCCAATGACCCCAGCTTTGTTGTACTATTATCTACCAGATTAGTATGAGTGTTCCTAGTTCTTTCAGACAGTCATCCTGTCGCTCTCTCCTCTGTGGATTAAGGAAAAGGACCTGATCCCAAAGCTCTTCAAGGTCCTGGCTCCCAGGTTTGAGACCCAGCCCAAAGCCTACACCCGGATGGCCCGCATTCCCAACAGGGAGAACCTGGACAAGGCTGCTATGGCCGTGCTGGAGTATAAAGGCAACCCGTTCCCACCTCTCCAGACCGCCAAACGAGACAATGACCTCACGCTAATCAACCAGCTCCTCAAAGGCTACAGAGAACAGAGGGCACAGCAGGCAGCAGCCAAGGTTGAGGCATGATGCAACCAGCCACACATTGACATTACATGTGTTAGATCAGGGGTGTGTTCGATATGGTGAAACATTTAGAATGTCATGTCTGTTCTACAGTATATGAACATTCTGGAACGTTGCTCCCTCCTGAATAAGCCCCTGTATTTCCCAAGAAGGGGACCCACTGGTGGGTTGTACTCTAAACTTTTATAGTCCACAGATTCTGACTAGGTCCTGGTTTGGAAACATTGTGTTGCTTTGTGTGTAATAAGAAAAACACCCAAACACTTTTGGTGGATCACACTGTTTTAGATGACTGGCACAGTATTTGACTTTCTGTGGACCCCACTGAACATGAGAGGATGTTGTGTGTCAAAATAAATGTGACTGTTTGACAATGTTAAGTGTTGTGTTATTTTGACTGTTAGTCAAATGAAAAGTTATGTTCATGGCACTGCTGTGAATTTAACAGATGTGATTAAATATGCTGTTATTAATCCCACTAACGGTTCAGAAACATGTTCCCCAAACGTTTCATTATCATCATGGTTGATGTCCTGTTTTTGATCTCTACTGATTCAGAATAAACAGACAGTGGCAAATAGAGGCAGGATGTTTTATGAAAGCAACCACCTTCAACCAGGCAAAATCACACACTCATGAGCTTCCTCATTCTGTTATAGACTCAAACTGTTTTGTTAAGAGCTGCTGTAGAGTTTGGTTTTCACATACTGGTAACTACTTGCCTAAATTGCCCCAAAACTATTGCAATTACATTCAATTGGACCGGTTCTCCTTTGCCACTTGCCTGTAAGCGCTCTTAATTGTGAGGTTGGTTCCAGAAAAGTAATTGTACTGTACCAAGATGGAGAAGATGTTTTGGACGAATGCCCTTGCCCTTCTACATCACATTACACATTCACACTGTGGCCAAGGTATGAAAGAAACAGACAAGGCCTCTAATAAAACCAACCATTTTAATTTGGCAAAAAGTGTATGTACAGCGTATTCAGAATATCCTAATTTGACACCATTAAAATGCATTCATTTCAAACAGTGCTTCAGTAATGTGCTCTTAACTAGACCTCTCGAAATACCCAGGAAGCTGTGCTGTTGTCTGTCATGCATATAAAACCCTCTCCTCTCCCTTTGCTCTTCCACTTGTGTCTGTGTATAATAGACAAAATACCATAGATAAATTGATCATGCAGCTTGTTGTACAGGATGAATGGAACCTGCCTGTCGATATCAATCTATTCAGTCAAGTAATGGCATCCGTAACCATGGACAAGTGGACTGTAAAGGCAATAGACATACAGTTGAAGTCAGAAGTTTACATACACCTTAGCCAAATACATTTAAACTCAGTTTCACAATTCCTGACATTTAATCCTAGTAAAAATTCCCTGTCTTGGGCCAGTTAGGATCAACACTTTATTTTAAGAATGTGAAATGTCAGAATAATAGTAGAGAATGATTTCAGCTTTTATTTCTTTCATCACATTCCCAGTGGGTCAGAAGTTTACATACACTCAATTAGTATTTGGTAGCATTGCCTTTAAATTGGGTCAAACGTTTTGGGTAGCCTTCCACAAGCTTCCCACAATAAATTGGGTGAATTATGGCCCATTCCTCGTAACTGAGTCAGGTTTGTAGGCCTCCTTGCTCGCACATGCTTTTTCAGTTATGCCCACAAATTTTCTATAGGATTGAGGTCAGGGCTTTGTGATGGCCACTCCAATAACTTGACTTCGTTGTCCTTTTTGCCACAACTTTGGAAGTATGCTTGGGGTATGCTTGGTTGCAAATGGAAGACCCAAATGGAAGACCCATTTGCAACCAAGCTCTAACTTCCTGACTGATGTCTTGAGATGTTGCTTCAATATATCCACATCATTTTCCTCCCTCATGATGCCATCTATTTTGTGAAGTGCACCTGTCCCTCCTGCAGCAAAGCACCCCCACAACATGATGCTGCCACTTCCGTGCTTCACAGTTGGGATGGTGTTCTTCGGCTTGCAAGCCTCCCCCTTTTTCCTCCACACATAATGATGTTCATTATGACCAAACAGTTCTATTTTTGTGTGATCAGACCAGAGGACATTTCTCCAAAAAGTACGATCTTTGTCCCCCTGTGCAGTTGCAAACCGTAGTCTGACTTTTTTATGGCAGTTTTGGAGCAGTGGCTTCTACCTTGCTGAGCAGCCTTTCAGGTTATATTGATATAAGGCTAATTTTACTGTGGATGTAGCTATTTTTGTACCTGTTTCCTCCAGCATCTTCACAAGGTCCTTTGCTGTTGTTCTGGGATTGATTTGCACTTTTCTCACCAAAGTACGTTCATCTCTAGGAGACAGAATGCGTCTCCTTCCTGAGCGGTATGACGTCAGCGTAGTCCCATGGTTTATACTTGCGTACTATTGTTTGTACAGATGAACGTGGTACCTTCAGGCATTTGGAAATTGCTCCCAAGGATGAACCAGACTTGTGGAGGTCTACAATTGTTTTCTGAGGTCTTGGCTGATTTCTTTAGATTTTCCCATGATGTCAAGCAAAGAGGCACTGAGTTTGAAGGTAGGCCTTGAAATACATCCACAAGTACACCTCCAATTGACTCAAATTATGTCAATTAGCCTATCAGAAGCTTCTGAAGCCATGACATCATTTTCAGGAATTGTCCAAGCTGTTTAAAGGCACAGTCAACTTAGTGTATGTAAACTTCTGACCCACTGAAATTGTGATACAGTGAATTATAAGTGAAATAATCTGTAAACAATTGTTGGAAAAATTACTTGTGTCATACACAAAGTAGATGTCCTAACTGACTTGCCAAAACTATAGTTTGTTAAGAAATTTGTGGTGTGGTTGAAAAACGAGTTTTAATGACTCCAACCTAAGTGTACTTCAACTGTATACACCTACAGAGACAAAACCCTTAGAACACCAGAACAATCTAATTCAAGTGTCATTCTTTTTTACAGACTACATTATACCTTTGACTGTATGTTCTCATGTACATAACATGTGCTGTACCAGTCTGACCAACCCAAGCCTACTCCAGACATTGTCTTTCTGTAGTAAAGGGCTATTAATTAAGCCATTAGAAACAGTCAATTAACCACCATTCTTTCCCCCACACCTTTTTGTTTTACAGATTGGATAAAAAAAATAAAGAGAGTTGCACATTTCATACTGAGATATTAACAAGCTAAACAAAACAAAAAATACAATGTAGTTGATTACTTCCATTATTTCCATTTCTTAGAAGAAACAGGTGGCAAATTGGCCTTGACACCATCTTGTGAATTACACCCTACCCCCTTACATTGATATCATTAGGCTATTTAAATCAACTTAATGTTATTAAGATACATGTACATTTTTAAATGTCTGATAATGACACTTGATAACATTGATTAATATGAACATATCTACAGGTAACATTTGTATATTTGATACCGGAATATCATTGGATGTAGTGTGTGGATAAGTATAATTCAGATTAAAGCGCTAATCAAAGTCACTTTGAAATAAATGGCGGAACAGAAAACTAAGAGAAGGGGAACATTAAAGTGCTTCATGCAGGACAAACAGGACGTTGGTGCTACTACTTTCACAGTTACTCTAAAAGGTTTGCTTTAGTTGTTTATGGGCCCAGGACTTTTCATGGTCAGGAAGAACTACTGTTTCTACTTATGGATAAACAACAGTGAGCCCCTCACACAGTTGACATGACATCATTACATACTAGTCGGGGGGGGGGGGGGGATTGTGAAGTTAGCTCATATCCTCGCTGGACAACTTTCCCTCCTTAAATCATGTGTCAAGGATGGAGGCTGAAATTGAAAGTAAAACAAGCTATAAGTATGATTTCTATGTAAAAAAAAACACCCCTTTCCTTGTGCTCTATTGCATTAATACATTCACCAAGGTCTACATACATCAAGGAATTACATTCAGAGCAAGCTAATATCTTGCACTCCAGTGAGAACTGAACAGTAGTATTGGGAGTTGAAACAGTTGTCTGGGGACAGTATGACATAAGGTTCCAGAAGAAGTGACATTATTAACACCTCCTCACTAGCCTATATGGTATGAAATATACAAAGTTAGTACAACAGGCACGCTGTTACTCAGGTATGAGCACATGGAGTATAATCAGTTTAGAGACATGCTTGTTTTAGCAGTACCTCAGTGGTCCACAGTAAACTGAACATTGTACACTTAAACATCAGTATATCAATCCTATAGCCTGGAGCAATCAGCATTTCTAAGAATATAAATCATCCCAACATATTATATATGGAGAAATTCAATATTTTGTTTTAACAACATCTGTCAAACATGAAGAAAAAAACATGAATGTATTGTTTCAGGATGTGAGTGAACATTTTACTCTTGTACAATGTAATGGCATGAGAACTGCAATGGTCACAGCACCACTTCGAATTTGACAATGTGGGGAAAAAACCATCCCTTTTGTAATATAAACTCTGCAACTATTTTAGAGTAATGGTAACTCATTCTCTTCAGCTATTTACACGTTTCCCTCAGCCTCTCCATTGATGCCTTATAAATTCTTGAATAAAAGTGTTCATAGGAGTTTTGTTCAGTCTCCACTGTGCGCTCCTATCATTCTATTGGTCAGGCTACATCCACTCTGTCATCTCTCCCTCCCGGTGCCTCTCTCCCTGTTCATGTTCAAATATTTATTGCTTCTTTTTTTCTTTTACAAGCTCAGCACTTTAACTCACAGCCATTTCCCATTCTCTCTATTTAGAGGTGAAAATGGGACGTTTCAAACTTCTATTCCACATGTCTGCTTATGATGACTTCCCCTTCTCTTCCTCCTTATATCCATGCCTCCTTCCCTCGTGGCTAAACATAGCCTGTTTTCTGTGCTACCTGATCTTCCTCCACCTCCCTCTCGATCTTTCTCCTTCTCTCTGTGTCCCTCTTACTCTCTGTCTGTCTCATGCCTTGGTGCCCACGCCCCCTCCCCCCTGCATGCTGAAGTACTCGGTAAAGTGGGAGGGGAGTCGTGGAGGAGGAGGGGGGGAGTGGGCAGAGAGGCGGGGGAGCATGGGGGGAGGGAGTGGGGGGAAGGTGGGTGACGACAGGTCAGCCGTGGTGGTGATGATCTTATGCTCACTGTTCCTCTGCACTTCCTGTCCCTTCCGGCCCACCGTCTCCTCCACCGTCTTCACTGGGCCCTGAGGGAGGTAAAGGTTGAAAGGTTAAAGGTCATGCTGGGTTGTATTTGTCACAATATCAGTTACCACATCCTTCTCTGACAACTTCCTCTGTGCTCTAACACCTCTGGAGTGTTACAGGGACTATATCGGACCTTAGTATCAGTTACTAGATCCTCCTCAGATCATACATCCACTCACCGACTGGATGGAGAAGAGTTCTGTGAAGTTGGGCTGGGAGTCGCCCAGGAAGGAGCTGTTCCCATAGGCATGGTGGGGGAAACTCTCACTCGCCACACCCGCCTTCGGACTAGACAGCAGGATCCCGATCTGAGAGGTCCGCACGTGGTATGGGAAGTTCTTATTGGCTGCAGAGGGCCGCGTGATAGCCTGTGGCGAGGCAGGGAGGGGGAGAGGGGACGGATGGGAGGAATGCATCATATTCAGAATATTGTCTGTACAAATATTACCCTCTATTCTCCATACACTGATACACATTCCTGCACATATAAGAACAGAACAGTATGTGTCTGAATGTGTCACTAACAAAGGACAGAGAGGCTCAGTCTGGTACAGAAGTCAGGGACCGATAGGCTCAGTCTGGTGCAGAAGTCTGGGACCGAGAGGCTCAGTCTGGTGCAGAAGTCTGGGACCGAGAGGCTCAGTCTCGTGCAGAAGTCTGGGACCGAGAGGCTCGGTCTGGTGCAGAAGTCTGGGACCGAGAGGCTCGGTCTGGTGCAGAAGTCTGGGACCGAGAGGCTCAGTCTCGTGCAGAAGTCTGGGACCGAGAGGCTCGGTCTGGTGCAGAAGTCTGGGACCGAGAGGCTCGGTCTGGTGCAGAAGTCTGGGACCGAGAGGCTCGGTCTGGTGCAGAAGTCTGGGACCGAGAGGCTCGGTCTGGTGCAGAAGTCTGGGACCGAGAGGCTCGGTCTGGTGCAGAAGTCTGGGTTTGGGAGTATACTAACGCAGAGGCCGATGAGGACAGAGAGATATGACACACAGATATTAAAAGAGAGGTGAGTGTGTGCATGCCTGCGTGTGGAGGGCAGGGGGTTACTAACGAGGCGGGCGATGAGGTCTTCGAGATAATTAACGTCAACAGTGAGGCAGTGTGTGTATGTGTGCGCACATGCATGCCTGTGTGTGAGTGTGTAGAGAGATGAAGGGTACTAACGAGGAATACGATGTGAGCATAGAGGTGGATTCCCAGTTGGATGCCGTTGACGATCTTCTCCCGTGCCCAGCGAGGGATGCCAAAGTTAGCTATCAGAGCCATGACGGGCACAGCGAAAAACCTGCCAGAGGGAGAGAGAGAGAGATAATGAGGGAGAGAGATTATTAAGAGAGAGAGAGAGGAGAGAGAGATAGGGAAGGGAGAGATTGAGATATGTAAAGGAAGGTGGAGAAAAAATGAATATGGTGCAGTTGTGACAAAAGGAAACGAGAGGCGGAGGAGGACGGATTTAAGACGAGCAAGCGAGAAGTGGAAGGATAAGGGAGACGGGGAGTTTATCGGGTGCAATGCTTTTTAGGGAATGAAGTTGATGAACCTGACAGAGAATAACTGCATGCAGAGAGTGAAGGGTTGTAGGGCTATGTCCTCTCACCAGAGTGTGTATGCCGTGAAGAAGGGGATGTAGAAGGGTTGTTTCTCAGGGTAGTGTTTGAGGGAGATCAGGACGGCGTAGCAGAACCACACGTAGGCCAGCAGCTGGAGACCCATCAGACCGTAGCCCGCCGGGCTGTCATATGCATAAAGCACCTCACCTGGGTCAAAGAACTGAGACACACACACACTTACAACGTCATACAACCACTCTAATGGACCGCACCCTACTAATCAACCTACTAACTTTACCCTCAAATAGCAGAGAGGTGTATTACAATACGTTCCCCAGCATGTGTTGTAACAGCCTGTGGTTTGCTGACATGTTGGGGTGTGAAATCTACTCGTTTTCATTGGTGAGTGTGTCTGCAAGTGTGTGCGTGTACATGTATGTATGTATGTATGTATGTATGTATGTTTGTTTGTTTGTTTGTTTGTGCGTCATTGACACTTCTCTACAACTGGGTCATTGACAGTGCCTCTGCTTGCGGGCTATGTATTCAGTTTCACAGGCCAGAGACTGGATATCATTGGTCAAACAGGATTACTCTCGGTCGTCCCCTGCATTATGTATGTACAGGCCCAGTGCTAGGCACCGACAGGCTGGGTAAGAAACTCCTATCCCTGTATACTACAGTACATCAGGAGTAGGTCCCTTTAATTTCACCTTTATCTTACCAGGAAGTTCCATGATATGTGAACCTCATTTTCAAGAGGGACCCATTCTAAATTATAGTAGAGCGCATTTTACACTTGTAATGGAGGTGATTCTGTGATCCATGCTCGGCTGATGAGTAACCGTGCCCGAGACCTGAAGACTAGCTCCTAGAGCTAATACCTAGACTTCAACTCAGTAGGCTAACATAGTGTTGTGGGACACAGGAATCCCCGGTTGAAACTTAGACCGTCATACACTGGCCCTTCACGTATAGCATGGACAGTAGGAGTGTAGCAGCAGCAGTTCTGTAGTGTAGACTGCAGTACCTCTGCCTCGTATATGAAGAGGATGATATAGGTGACGGTGTAGACTGTCATGTAGATGGACAGCTTGACAGAGCCACTGTGGCTGATCCTCGCCCTGACAGAGACGGATACACACAGGGGGGTTAGCTTTCACACAGACAGATGAATACACACACACACTCTCTCTGGGATACTGGTACGAGTTAGAAGGAGTAAGACAGAGAGAAACTGGGCTACTGGTACGAGTTAGAAGGAGTAAGACAGAGAGAGACTGGGCTACTGGTTACGAGTTAGAAGGAGTAAGACAGAGAGAGACTGGGCTACTGGTACGAGTTAGAAGGAGTAAGACAGAGAGAGACTGGCCTACTGGTTACGAGTTAGAAGGAGTAAGACAGAGAGAGACTGGCCTACTGGTTACGAGTTAGAAGGAGTAAGACAGAGAGACTGGGCTACTGGTTACGAGTTAGAAGGAGTAAGACAGAGAGAGACTGGCCTACTGGTTACGAGTTAGAAGGAGTAAGACAGAGAGAGACTGGCCTACTGGTTACGAGTTAGAAGGAGACAGAGAGAGACTGGGCTACTGGTTACGAGTTAGAAGGAGACAGAGAGAGACTGGCCTACTGGTTACGAGTTAGAAGGAGACAGAGAGAGACTGGCCTACTGGTTACGAGTTAGAAGGAGACAGAGAGAGACTGGCCTACTGGTTACGAGTTAGAAGGAGACAGAGAGAGACTGGGCTACTGGTTACGAGTTAGAAGGAGACAGAGAGAGACTGGCCTACTGGTTACGAGTTAGAAGGAGACAGAGAGAGACTGGCCTACTGGTTACGAGTTAGAAGGAGACAGAGAGAGTGGCTGGAGGATTTAATCCTGAGACACACTGTAAGCAGTGAACCTGTCAGCCAGCCAAGCAGTTAGACCAGGGGTGTCAAAGTCAAATGGACGGAGGGCCAAATAAAAAAATCAGCTACAAGACGAGGGCCGGACTGTTCGAATGTTCATTGAAAAAATGTTAAATGACGCATATAGTCTAGTGAACCTAATTGAACCTACTGAAAACCTAACAAATATATTACAATATGATCAGATAAATAAAGCAATATTTTCTTATGGCTCTGTCAGTAATCTTTAATTTTCAACAGACACAAAAGACAAATTTCCTTTATATAAATATCCCCATAACATGAACATTAAATGAAAGAAACCGGTATTCAAGGCACCATCAGTAGACTATATTTTCTATTTTAGCAAAAGTGGGCTAAATTTACTTCAAAGAAAAAACAATAATAGCAATTTTCTATCATCCACTCAACTGAAATATTTTTAAAATATAATTGGATTGAAATACAAAAAAATAAAGTGCAAAAATCTATTAATCAAAAACAACACTTTGTTTAAGGAGAAGTAACATGCAGTGAAAACAAATATTAAATTTTAACTTTTAAACTTGAACTGAGTAAAAACTCTAAATATGTGATTGCACAGTAATGTTCACTTGTTTGAGGTTGAGGGTGATACTTGGTGGTGTCCCATCTTTTCCACAAGTTCATCAATGTTCGGGGTAAGGCTCTGAGCTGAAGAAATCCTCAGAATTGAGTGGAGGTGTTCAGCAGTAAGTCGACTTCTGTGTGATGTTTTGTTCAGGTTCATCAAAGAAAACAGTTGTTCACACAGGTATGTGCTGCCAAACATAGACAACGTTTGAGCAGCCTGGATGCGCAGCTGGGGCATTGTGCCGGGGAGGAAACGGGCGAACTCCGCAGCACCCACTGCCGCATATTTTGCCCTCAGTGCATCATTGCATTGGAGGTCAATCAACTCCATTTGGAGGTTTGGTGGTGAGCTTTCCACGTCAACAGCAAATGGGTTACCGAGCAGTTCCAACCTGCTTTTTTGTGCTTCAAAGTCAGCAAATCGGCGTCGAAAGTCAGCGGCAAGCATACCTATTTTATCAGCCAACTGTGTGCTCGGGAACGCACTGGTAGAGAGCTTCTCTTTCATGGTCTGGCAGCTGGGAAAGTGGCTCAAATTTTCTTTCCGCATCTGCGTCTCCCACAGAGTCAGTTTGGTTTTAAATGCCTTCACTGTACTGTACATATCAGAGATGACACGATCCCGACCCTGCAGCTGCAAGTTTATTGCATTCAGATGACTCGTAATGTCACACAGAAAAGCCATTTCACACAGAAACATTTCGTCTCGGAGTTGTGTTGTGTCTTTCCCTTTGCTGTCCAAGAACAGACAAATCTCCTCACGAAGCTCGAAACATCTTTGAAGCACCTTTCCCTGGCTTAGCCATCGCACCTCTGTGTGATAAGGCAAATCACCATGCTCCGTTTCTAACTCCGTCAGAAATGCCTTGAACTGGCGGTGATTCAAACCTTTGGCTCTGATAAAGTTAACTGTGCGCGTGATGATGCTCATTACATGCTCCATTTTCAAGGCTTTACCGCACAACGCTTCCTGGTGTATGATACAATGATAAGCTGTCAGCTCACCTGTCGCGTTTTCCTCTTGCATCTTTTCCCGTATCTTCGCCACCAGTCCGCTCCTGTGTCCACACATCGCAGGTGCTCCGTCGGTTGTCAAACCCACGAGTTTTTCCCAAGGCAGCTCCATCTCATTTACACATCTTGACACCTCTTCATACAAATCATGCCCCGTAGTTGTGCCATGCATAGGACGTAAAGCCAAAAACTCCTCTGTCACGCTTAGGTTGGAGTCCACTCCGCGGATGAAAATTGACAACTGGGCAATGTCAGAAATGTCGGTGCTCTCATCCACAGCCAAGGAATATGCAATAAAATCTTTTCCCTTTTTCACAAGCTGCTCTTTTAGATTGATGGACAACTGGTCTACTCTCTCGGCAATGGTGTTTCTGCTCAGACTCACATTTAAAAAGAGTTGCCTTTTTTCTGGGCAAACTTCGTCACAAACTTTAATCATGCAGTTTTTGATGAAATCCCCCTCCGTAAATGGCCGGGCTGATTTAGCGATCTCTTCTGCCAAAATAAAACTGGCCTTGACAGTTGCGTCCGCGTGTGTGTCCGCGTGTTTCGTTTCATAATGTCGTCTCAGATTATACTCTTTCAGTACCGCCACACTTTCTCCACACAGAAGACACACAGGTTTTCCAGCTACCTTCGTGAACATATACTCCGACTCCCACCTTGTTTGAAACCCCCGGTTCTCAGTATCCACCTTCCGTTTTGCCATTTTTGATGGGTATCTGAAAGTTAATTTTACTGTGATGCTGACGACTGCTGTGCCAATAAATATTGAAATGAAGCAGCCTACTGCTCGGTGCGTCACCTTTGCATTGTGGGAAATGTAGTATTGGTGCGTGTAAAAGATCTGCGGGCTGCCGGCTTGCTGCGGGCCGGTTCTAATAATAAATCAAGATCATCCCAGGGGCCGTAAAAAACCTTCTTGCGGGCCGGATGTGGCCCGCGGGCCTTGACTCTGACATATGTGAGTTAGACTGACATGTCCTCTATGGTAGAGGGTGTTATTAAGGCTGGGACAGCTACTGTAGCTCTGACCCTGAGACCATAGGTGAGACGGTCTGACACACACACACACACTCCCTACCTGGTGACAGTGAAGCCTTTTCCCAGCAGGATCAGCATCAGTAGGAACACCAGGAAACTGACAGAGAACAGTAATTTCCCTGGAGAGAGAGAGAGATGGGAAGAAAATGAGAACCCCACAGAGTGAAAGAAAGATTACTGTAAGTAGGTTATAGTATCTGAATATTTAACATCATACCAGAACCTGAAATCAGGTCACTCACTCACTCCAGCACACGCTCACACACACTTGCAACACACACCCAAATAAGGACACACTCATCCTCTCATGTGCACTCTCTTACACTGCATGGGTTGTGTGGGAAAGTTTCTGCTTTACATCCTTTATCAGGGTGTTTCTGCATTACATCCTTTATCAGGGTGTTTCTGCATTACATCCTTTATCAGGGTGTTTCTGCATTACATCCTTTATCAGGGTGTTTCTGGATTACATACTTTATCAGGGTGTTTCTGGATTACATTCTTTATCCGGGTGTTTCTGCATTACATCCTTTATCAGGGTGATTCTGCATTACATCCTTTATCAGGGTGTTTCTGGATTACATTCTTTATCAGGGTGTTTCTGCATTACATCCTTTATCAGGGTGTTTCTGCTTTACATCCTTTATCAGGGTGTTTCTGCATTACATCCTTTATCAGCGTGTTTCTGCATTACATTCTTTATCAGGGTGTTTCGGCATTACATCCTTTATCAGGGTGATTCTGCATTACATCCTTTATCAGGGTGTTTCTGGATTACATACTTTATCAGGGTGTTTCTGGATTACATTCTTTATCAGGGTGTTTCTGCTTTACATCCTTTATCAGGGTGTTTCTGCTTTACATCCTTTATCAGGGTGTTTGTGATGATCATGCTCACCCATTATCTTGAGACTGCCGTTGCCCACTCCATCTCTGGCATACAGGCCCCAGTAGATACAGTGGAACAGAAGGCTGACAACTGAGGGGAGGAGGAGGGATGAGAGGGAGAGACAGAGAGAGGGATATTTCACTGTTCTGCACTGCAGAGCTGCATATAGCAGCAGCAGTCCTACCCTATACAGAGACAGGGAGCTATCTGTATGGTGCTGAAGCAGTGGTTAATATCTATGATAATCAGAAGGAGTCATTACCATGTCTGAGATGCCAACGACTGCAGTGTGTGAGTCAGATGGTGATGCTGCTGCAGCCGGCCGCCTGTGGGTGTGTGTGTGTGTATGAGTGGAGTTGTGGTCCACACTCACCCTCTACACCAGCCGCAGTCATAAACATCTTATATGTCGTATGGAGAAGCTGCCTTCCTTTCAGATTATCTAGGAGAGATAGAGAGTGAGAGACAAATAAAGAGAGATATGAAGAGGAAAGAGACAGATGAAGAGGAGAGAGATGAAGAGGAGAGAGAGAGAGACAGATGAAGAGGAGAGAGGAAGAGGAGAGAGAGAGACAGATGAAGAGGAGAGACAGATGAAGAGGAGACAGATGAGGGGAGAGAGATGAAGAGGAGAGAGACAGATGAAGAGGGGAGAGATATGAGGAGAGATGAAGAGGAGAGAGAGAGAGACAGATGAAGAGGAGAGAGATGAAGAGGAGAGAGAGAGAGACATATGAAGAGGAGAGAGAGCGACAGATGAAGAGGAGAGAGAGCGACAGATGAAGAGGAGAGAGAGAGCGACAGATGAAGAGGAGAGAGAGCGACAGATGAAGAGGAGAGAGAGCGACAGATGAAGAGGAGAGAGAGCGACAGATGAAGGGGAGAGAGAGCGACAGATGAAGGGGAGAGAGAGAGAGACAGATGAAGAGGAGAGAGAGAGAGAGACAGATGAAGAGGAGAGAGATGAAGAGGAGAGAGAGACAGATGAAGAGGAGAGAGAGAGACAAATGAAGAGGAGAGAGAGACAGATGAAGAGGAGAGAGATGAAGAGGAGAGAGAGACAGATGAAGAGGAGAGAGAGCGACAGATGAAGGGGAGAGAGAGCGACAGATGAAGGGGAGAGAGAGCGACAGATGAAGGGGAGAGAGAGAGAGACAGATGAAGAGGAGAGAGAGAGAGACAGATGAAGAGGAGAGAGATGAAGAGGAGAGAGAGACAGATGAAGAGGAGAGAGATGAAGAGGAGAGAGAGACAGATGAAGAGGAGAGAGATGAAGAGGAGAGAGAGACAGATGAAGAGGAGAGAGATGAAGAGGAGAGAGAGACAGATGAAGAGGAGAGAGAGAAACAGATGAAGAGGAGAGAGAGCGATGGATTAGAGGGGAAAGATGCAGTGACATAGACACAAAAACAGAGATGGTAATGTAAAGAGAAGGATAGAGAATGAGAGGGAGGGGAGTGGTGTATTAGGCATTAGTATGTGCAGCAGGAGTCTGTGTGTTTGTAGACACATGGGCTGTATTATCTGAGAAGATACTCTCCATATTGTAACTCTGTCACATCTGCCTTCCCTTCATCTGCCCCACTTTACTTTCCCCGGCTACATGTTCAGCCCTAATGACAAGTTCCTCCACCAGAGAGGGGCCACTCTTCCCTCATTCCAGAAAGACATGCCCCCATGACTCCATAATGACAAGCTCTATTCCTCCACTCCTTGTCTTAATTCCAGAAAGGACTAGCACTAATTCTGACGTTTGGTGCATTGGTGCATTAATGCCAATAAGACATTTGTGTGAAGATGGGAGTTAAGAGCCGAGATCTCAGGTTAGGATTGGCTGCTAAGTGCTTTTCTGGTGTGAGGAAGACGAGATCTGATGTTGTTCCTCAGGCACTTACAGGCAAAATAACATGAGAGGATGAAGACCAGGGAGAAGATAACCAGGAACGTGATGTCAGTTTCCAGGATCCCTGAGAATAGAGGCATGGGGTTAGTGAGAGGTAGATAGAGAGAGAGAGAGAGGTAGAAAGAGAGAAGTAAAGAGGTAGAGAGAGAGAGAGAGAGAGATAAAGAGGTAAAGAGAGAGAGATAGAGAGAGAGAGACAGAGAGAGAGATAGGGAGATAGAGAGAAAAGGAGAGAGAGAGAGAGGTAAAAGAGAGAGGTAGAGAGGGAGAAAGAGAGGGAGAAATGGAGGATGAAATCAAAAGCACGAGAGAGGGCAGATAGAGGGTGTGAGATGGTGATGAGAACAAGGGGGAGGAGGGGAAAAGAGAGAGTGACAGAGAGAGACAGAAAGAGAGGTCATTAGAACATCAGAATAAGAGAGATAAATATTGTCATTTTCTAAACTGCGTTTCCTTTTTACCCATTCCACTCATGTTAATCCATCATCATTAATTCATTCATCCATTCCTTCGTTATAATAATTTGTTCATTTTAATATGCTTTATTGGCCGTGTTAAATAGTGTTGGACGAGCCATTAACGTTCATTCTGTAATCTGTGTCGTTCTCACCAAACTCGTCTGCAGAGAAATGTTGTGTCCAGAAAGACTGGCCATTGGTCAGCTTCATCTCATACTCCAGCTGCAAACCTTCCCCCTGAGAGACAGAGACAGAGACGGAGAGGGAGAGGGAGAGAGCGGGGAGTTAGATGGAGCGACAGTGAGTGCACAAAGAGCTCATTTCACAGAGAGGAGTTCAAAGCCTCTGGAGTTTGTGTTGTTGTGCTGTAAGTGAGAGAAAAAAACCTTTGATTTCATCTGCCAGCCAAGACTCGATCTCAGTACCTCCATCAGAGGAGTGAGGAGCATGAACCGTGCACTGTCACAAAATCAATACTAGCCAGGCAGGACTGGGAGAGAGGGAGAGAGAACTTGAGAGACAGAGAGTAGTGAGAGGAGACATGCAAGGCTGGGAGAGAGGGAGAGAGACGGAGAGCAGTGAGGAGACAGGCAGGACTGGGAGAGAAAGAGAGAGACATTGAGAGACAGCAGTGAGGAGACAGGCAGGACTGGGAGAGAAAGAGAGAGACATTGAGAGACAGCAGTGAGGAGACAGGCAGGACTGGGAGAGAAAGAGAGAGACATTGAGAGACAGCAGTGAGAGGAGACAGGCAGGACTGGGTTGGAGGGAGAGAAAGGAGACAGGCAGGACTGGGTTGGAGGGAGAGAGAGGAGACAGGCAGGACTGGGTTGGAGGGAGAGAGAGGAGACAGGCAGGACTGGGTTGGAGGGAGAGAGAGGAGACAGGCAGGACTGGGAGAGAAAGAGAGAGACATTGAGAGACAGCAGTGAGGAGACAGGCAGGACTGGGAGAGAAAGAGAGAGACATTGAGAGACAGCAGTGAGGAGACAGGCAGGACTGGGAGAGAAAGAGAGAGACATTGAGAGACAGCAGTGAGAGGAGACAGGCAGGACTGGGTTGGAGGGAGAGAAAGGAGACAGGCAGGACTGGGTTGGAGGGAGAGAGAGGAGACAGGCAGGACTGGGTTGGAGGGAGAGAGAGGAGACAGGCAGGACTGGGTTGGAGGGAGAGAGAGGAGACAGGCAGGACTGGGTTGGAGGGAGAGAGAGGAGACAGGCAGGACTGGGTTGGAGTGAGAGAGAGGAGACAGGCAGGACTGGGTTGGAGTGAGAGAGAGGAGACAGGCAGGACTGGGTTGGAGTGAGAGAGAGGAGACAGGCAGGACTGGGTTGGAGTGAGAGAGAGGAGACAGGCAGGACTGGGTTGGAGGGAGAGAGAGGAGACAGGCAGGACTGGGTTGGAGGGAGAGAGAGGAGACAGGCAGGACTGGGTTGGAGGGAGAGAGAGGAGACAGGCAGGACTGGGTTGGAGGGAGAGAGAGGAGACAGGCAGGACTGGGTTGGAGGGAGAGATAGGAGACAGGCAGGACTGGGTTGGAGTGAGAGAGAGGAGACAGGCAGGACTGGGTTGGAGTGAGAGAGAGGAGACAGGCAGGACTGGGTTGGAGTGAGAGAGAGGAGACAGGCAGGACTGGGTTGGAGTGAGAGAGAGGAGACAGGCAGGACTGGGTTGGAGTGAGAGAGAGGAGACAGGCAGGACTGGGTTGGAGGTAGAGAGAGGAGACAGGCAGGACTGGGTTGGAGGGAGAGAGAGGAGACAGGCAGGACTGGGTTGGAGGGAGAGAGAGGAGACAGGCAGGACTGGGTTGGAGGGAGAGAGAGAAACATTGAGAGACAGCAGTGAGAGGAGATGAAGTGACGCAGAGAAAGAAGGCCACGGTAAAAGAGAGATTCAAAGTGAGTGAACAAGAAAGAGTAAGAATGAGAGAAAGAGGTGAAGAGAAAGACAGAGAGAGTAAGAACTGAGAGAGGGTGGAAGGCGTGTATTATATTGGCAGTGTGCAGGCGAGGTAAGGCTGGGCGAGACGGGGAGAGTCCCTGGGGCCATGTGGGCCGGAGACAGAGCTTTAACTTCAGTCCTACACCATTAGGCGTCATGTCCGTCAACAGCCCTCCACTTGCTGCCGTGACAACACAACACACTCTCCAGGAAACATCCACTTCAATCCTGTCTGTCCCTCTTCACAAACACTCACTCTCTACTAACACCACAACACTGCCAGTCAGTGTTAGGATACACTGGCCCTGCCACAACACACAGGCGCACACACACACAGGCGCGCGCACACACACACACACACACACACACACACACACACACACACACACACACACACACACACACACACACACACACACGCACGCACGCACTTGTGCATCCATATGCACACACAAAAGCACACATTCAGAGAAGATCTACACTGAGCATACCAAACACCTTCCTAATATTGAGTTGCAACCCCCCTCAATTCATCAGGGCATGGACTATACAAGGTGTCGAAAGCTTTCCACAGGGATGCTGGCCCATGCTGACTCCAATGCTTCCCACACTTGTGTCAAGTTGGCTGGATGTCCTTTGGGTGGTGAACCATTCTTGATACACACAGGAAACTGTTGAGCATGAAAAACCCAGCACAATCATTTTTGTTTTGCCCATTCACCTTCTGAATGGCGCACAATCCATGTCTCAATTGTGTCAAGGCTTAAAAATCCTTTAACCCGTCTCATCCTCTTCATCTACACTGATTGAAATGGATTTAACAAGTGACATCAATAAGGGATTAACCTGGTCACTCTGTCATGGAAAGAGCAGGAGTTCTTAATGTTTTGTATGTCAATCTGTTATGTGTGTGTGGGGAGGGGGTGCGGTGTGTGTCATCAGAGTAACAATGTCTGTGTGCGCTAGCCATCAGTGAGAAGTGAAAGGTCAGTGCTCACCCCACACTTGCTGAGAGCGATGTACCACCATCTCTCCCTCACCGAGCGGAAACTACGACCTCCCACACAACTCAGCACCTCCTCATCTCCCTCTCCTTCCACCTTAGAGACAGAAACAGAGAGAGACAGAGTTAATATTTCAAAAACACATTGAATCAACACATCCTAACACATTTCGAAAGAGGGAGACACACAGACCCCTCTGTCTCACATACACACACTCCTCACACCTCAAAATAGCTATTTTAGTTAGAACTAAAAACAACCACAGTCCCATAGGAAAACATACAAGACAAGCCCACATATACAGTGCCTTCAGAAAGTATGCATACCTCTTGACTTATTCCACATTTTGTTGTGTTACAGCCTGAATTAAAAATGGTTTAAATATTTTTTTTCCCTCACCCATCTACACAATACCCCATACGGACAAAGTGAAAAGATGTTTAGACATTTTTGCAAGTTTATTGACAATTAAATACAGAAATATCTCAATTACATAGGTTTTCATACCCGAGTCAATGCTTTGTAGAAGCACCTTTCGCGGCGATTACCGCCTTGAGTCGTATTGGGTATGTCTGTTTCAGCTTTGAGTCATCTTGGGTATGTCTGTTTCAGCTTTGAGTCGTCTTGGGTATGTCTGTTTCAGCTTTGAGTCGTCTTGGGTATGTCTGTTTCAGCTTTGCACATATGGATTTGGTGATTTTCTCCAATTCTTCCTTGCAGATTTTCTAAAGCTCTGTTTAGTTAGATGGGGAGTGGCGGGGAGCAGCAATCTTCAAGTCTTTCCACATCAAGTTCAAGTCTTTCCACATCTTCAAGTCTTTCCACAGGGACTCAAGTCTTGGCTGGGCCACTCAAGGACTTTCATATTCTTGTTCTGAAGCCATTCCAGAGTTACTTTGGCTGTATGTTTGGGGTCATTGTCCTATTGGAACGTAAATCTTCGCCCCATTTTGAAGGTCGTTTGCACTCTGAAGCAGGTTCTCACCAAGAATTTGCTTGTATTTAGCTCCATTCGTTGTTCCCTCTATTCTTACCAGTCACCGAGTCCTTCCCGCTGAAAAGCATCCCCATGGCATGAGTCTGACACCACCATGCTTCACAGTAGGGATGGTGTTAGACGGGTGAGGAGCTGTGCCTGGTTTTCTCCAGACATAGCACTTTGCATTCAGGCCAAGAGTTAAATTGATCTTTTGCCTTATGATCTGTCATTCATGTGCCTTTTTGTAAACTAAAGGCGTGTTGTCATGTGCCTTTTTCTCAGGAGTAGCTTCCGTCTGGCCATTCTCACATAAACCCAGATTGGTGAAGTGCTATAGAGCCTTCAAACTCAACTCTGGACCTCAAAGCCAATTCCACTGCATTTTTTCCTTGTTGCCCTTTAATCAGGGACTGATTTGGGTTAATTAATTATCAGGTAGAACAGTAAACCAGCAGGCTCCGGACCTTGTAGGGAAAGAGTTGAAATATCCGTGCTGTAGAGACAGTTGTCCTTCTGGCAGGTTCTCCCATCTCAGCCAAGGAACTCTGTAGTTCTGTCAGAGTGGTCAATGGGTTCTTGTCACCTCCCTGACCAAGGTCCTTCTTGCCCAGTTGCTCAGTTTGGTTGGACAGCCTGCTCTAGGCAGAGTCTGGGTAGATCCATATTTTTCCCATTTCCCAATGATTGGAGACCACTGTGCTCTTGGAACCTTTCAACACTATAGATTGTTTTACACCCTTCCCCAGATATATGCCTCATCACAATTCTCCCTCAGAGCTCTACGGAGAGTTCCCTGGACTTCATGGTCTGGTTTCTGCTCTGACATGCACTATCAACCGTGGGACCTTATATATACACCGGTGTGTTTTTATTGGCCACAGGTGGACTCCAATCAAGTTGTAGCGACATCTCATGTACGACCAAAGGAAATTGAATGCACCTGAACTCAGCTTGGAGTGTCATAGCAAAGGGTATTGATATTTCTGATATTTCATTTTCAATAAATTAACAAAACATCTCTAAAACATGGTTTCACTTTGTCATTATGTGGTATGTGTGTATTTTTATATTTAATCTATTTAATTTTGAATTCAGACTGTAACACAACAAAATGTGGAATACGTCAATGGGTATGAATACTTTCTGAAGGCACTATATAAGACAGAGAGCTGTAGAGGTTGTCCATGTTCTTACCACACAGCCAGACCAGGTGTAGCGTGTGGTCAAGTTGATAACCTGGTTATTCTCTGGTCTCAACACCGCCTCCTTCTGGTAGCAGTCCTGCGGTCAAGAAATACAGTCAAGAATAATAAAGAAACGGTGTCATACACACATCACATTATGCGCACAGGTACTGGACGAACTAACCATAGAAATAGAATGAATAGAAAGGGAATCTCCATTCAAGTCAATGATGGCATAATCACTGGCAGCCATTTTGAGTCCACCCATAGTCCCAGTTGGTATTAGATAGAACGTTGCAAGTAGAAAAGGACTCCCGTGGGTCTTGCAGGTTGCGCGGTATTCCGGCAGGAATCAAAGTGATGTTCTAGAGTCTAGTTTGGTACAGGATGCGACAGTCCACAAGAACGGGCAGTACAGGAATAGTTTAATAGTTTAATAATATTTTTTGGGGGGAAGGGTTAGTCTCACTCTCACTCCTTGCTCCAGTTGTAGCCAGTCACTACTTTGCCTCAGTTGCCAACGTATGTCAGTGAATGATGAAGCCTTCAAGAGAGGAATTGTAACATCTTGTTGCAGCCAAGGATCCATCCCTAACAGTAGAGCCATTTAAAGGAAAGAGCAATGTTTTAGCAAAATTTGATATATGCACTACCGTTCAAAAGTTTGGGGTCACTTATGTCCTTGTTTTCCATGAATACATACATGAAAATAGTTGCAAAGTAAATAGGAAATATAGTCAAGACGTTGACAAGGTTATAAATAATGATTTTAAATTGAAATAATAATTGTCCTTCAAACTTTGCTTTCGTCAAAGAATCTTCCATTTGCAGCAATTACAGCCTTGCAGACCTTTGGCATTCTAGCTGTCAATTTGTTGAGGTAATCTGAAGAAATTTAATCCCATGCTTTCTGAAGCATCTCCCACAAGTTGGATTGGCTTGATGGACACTTCTTACGTACCATACGGTCAATCTGCTCCCACAAAAGCTCAATAGGGTTGAGATCCGGTGACTATAATGAAGTGGCCAGCACAGACAGAATACCAGTTGACTGGTTCTTCCCTAATTAGTTATTGCATAGTTTGGAGCTGTGTTTTGGGTCATTGTCCTGTTGTAGGAAGAAATTGGCTCCAATTAAGCACCGTCCACAGGGTATGGCATGGCGTTGCAAAATGGAGGGATAGCCTTCCTTCTTCAAGATCCCTTTTACCCTGTACAACTCTCCCACTTTACCACCACCAAAGCACCCCCAGACCATCACATTGCCTCCACCATGCTTGACAGATGGCGTCAAGCACTCCTCCAGCATCTTTTCATTTTTTCTGCATCTCACGTATGTTCTTCTTTGTGATCCGAACACCTCAATCTTAGATTCGTCTGTCCTTAACATTTTTTTTCCAATCTTCCTCTGTCCAGTGTCTGTGTTCTTTTGCCCATCTTAATCTTTTATTTTTATTGGCCAGTCGGAGATATGTTTTTTTCTTTGCAACTTTGCCTAGAAGGCCAGCATCCCAAAATCGCCTTTTCACTGTTGACCTTGAGACTGGTGTTTTGCGGGTACTATTTAATGAAGCTGCCAGTTGAGGACTTGTGAGGCATCTGTTTCTCAAACTAGACACTCTAATGTACTTGTCCTCTTGCTCAGTTGTGCACCGGGGCCTCCCACTCCTCTTTCTATTCTGGTTAGAGCCAGTTTGCTCTGTTCTGTGAAGGGATTAGTACACAGCGTTGTACGAGATCTTCAGTTTCTTGGCAATTTCTTGCATGAAATAGCCTTCATTTCTCAGAATAAGAGTAGACTGACGAGTTTCAGAAGAAAGTTATTTGTTTCTGGACATTTTGAGCCTGTAATCGAACCCACAAATGCTGATGCTCCAGATACTCAACGAGTCTAAAGAAGGCCAGTTTTATTGCTTCTTTAAATCAGAACCACAGTTTTCAGCTGTGCTAACATAATTGCAAAAGGGTTTTCTAATGATCAATTAGCCTTTTAAAATGATAAACTTGGATTAGCTAACACAACGTGCCATTGGAACACAGGAGTGATGGTTACTGATAATGGGCCTCTGTACACCTATGTAGATACTACATAAAAAATCTGCTGTTTCCAGCTACAATAGTCATTTACAACATTAACAATGTTTACACTGTATTTCTGATCAATTTGATGTTATTTTAACGGACAAAAAAGTGCTTTTCTTTCAAAAACAAGGATATTTTTAAGTGACCCCAAACTTTTGAACGCTAGTGTATATTGAACCAAAATATAAACGCAACATGTAAAGTGTTGGTCCCACGTTTCATGAGCTGAAATATAAGATCCCCGAAATGTTCCATACGTACAAAAAGCTTATTTCTCAAATTTTATGCACAGATTTGTTTACATCCCTGTTAGTGAGCCTTTCACCTTTGCCAAGATAATCGATCCACCTGACATGTGTGGCATATCAATAAGCTGACTAAACTGCATGATAATTACACAGCTGCGCCTTGTGCTGGGGACAATAGAAGGCCACAACACAATGCCAGAGATGTCTCAAGTTGAGGGAGTGTGCAATTGGCAGAGAATTTGTTAATTTCGTTACCATAAGCCACCGTCAATGTTGTTTTAGAGAATTTGGCAGTACGTCCAACCGGCCTCACAACCGCAGACCATGTGTAACCACACCAGTCCAGGACCTCCACATCCAACTGCGGGATGGCCTGCGGGATCGTCTGAGACCAGCCACCCAGACTGCTGATGAAACTGAAGTATTTCTGTCTGTAATAAAGCCCTTTTGTGGGGAAAAACTAATTATGTTTGACTGGGCCTGGCTCCCCAGTGAGTGGGCCTGGCTTCCAAGTGGGTGTGTCTATGCCCTCCCAGGTCCACCTGAAGCCACAGGACTCTTTTCGAAGGCTCTATTTCTCTAAGTATGAGCATTGCGAACCATAGGTTGGGATTTTACATGTGCATTGAACAACACAACAGCTTTTCGCAATGTTTTGTTATTTCTGTATAACAAACAAAAGTAGACCATGAAGTTGGCTCTTTTACAATGGTGGTTATTGGGAAAGAATGTTTGTTTCCCCCAATTTGTGGGTGTGGTCGAGGGGAATTCCTTCATATGATGTGAATATCTGAATATCAACTGGCTATGCCAGGAAGTAAAAGCATGATGTGTACCCTTCAAAATGTGCTTTGATTTGTTGAGTAAACTCAACTGATATTACAAAAAAAAAGAAATTGGCTGTTTTCGCTGCATAACATGTAGAAGTTGTCCCTTTTAAGGTTTAGAAGACTGCTAAATGCTAACTCCCATTTGTATAAGCTGGTTAGCATACAGATATCAGTGGTGGTAGTCAGTCATTTTTAACTGTAATGCAGTTGATTGGTAACAATGACATAAACATGCATTGGGTTTGACATCCATACAAACATTATATTCAGATTTTTACCTCAACATAGTGTGAAATACACATGTAAACAATAGCCTAAATGTAGGATCATTTTGCTGGGGAGCAATGAGGAGACTCAGGATCTTTTGCCCACGGCCCTTACCCCACGCGTTTCATGACAATTCCATTGTTTTGGTCGAGTTTGATTGACCTCTTTACTGCATCCATCAGTTGATAGAACATTCCAAAATACCATTGAAATTATTGCATCACAATACCAGGCAGTGATTGTCACGTTCTGACCGTAGTTCCTTTTTTATGTTTCTATTTTTGGTTTGGTCAGGGCGTGAGTTGGGGTGGGCATTCTATGTTTTTGTTCTATGTTTTGTATTTCTGTGTTTGGCCTGGTATGGTTCCCAATCAGAGGCAGCTGTCTATCGTTGTCTCTGATTGAGAACCATACTTAGGTAGCCTGTTCCCACCTGTGTTTGTGGGAAGTTGTTTCCTGTTTTCTCACCTGATAGGACTGTTTTGTTTTTCACCTTTGTTATTTTGTGTTCAGATTAATAAAGTTAACATGGACACGTACCACGCTGCATTTTGGTCCGATCCTTCATATCCCTCATCAGACGAGGATGAGAATCGTTACAGAACTACCCTCCAAAAACGGACCAAGCAGCGTGGTAAGGAGGAGCAGCGCGATCTGGAGAAATGGACATGGGAGGAGATATTGGACGGCAAGGGACCCTGGGCGCAGGCTGGGGAATATCGCCGCCCCAAAGAAGACCTGGAGGCAACAGGCACGAGAGGCAGCCCCCCAAAAAAAATTCCGGAGTCAGGCGATAGACCTGCGCCAACTTACCAGAAGAAGCATAGTACTGGTCAGGCACAGTGTTATGCGGTCAAGCGCACGGTGTCGCCAGTACGCACTCATAGCCCGGTGCGCTATAGGCCAGGCCTCCGCAAGTGCCATGCGAGAGTGGGCATCCAGCCAGGGCGTATTGTGCCGGCTCAGCGTGTTTGGTCTCCAGTACGCCGTTTCGGCCCAGGGTATCCTGCGCCGGCTCTGCATGCTGTGTCTTCGGGGTGCTGGGAGGTTGCAGTGCGCCCTGTGCCTGCGCTCTGCCCGTGCCGGGCGAATGTGGGCATTGAGCCTAAGGGAGAGGTGCGAGTGGTATGCACCAGATCTCCAGTGCTCACCCACAGCCCGGTTCAACCTGTGCCTGCACTCTGGAGGGTCCGGGCTAAAGTGGTCATCCAGCCTGGAGGGGTGGTGCCAAGGCTGCGCACCACAGCTCCAGTGCTCCCCCACAGCCCGGTCCATTCGGTGCCTCCTCCATGCACTAGGCCTCCTGTAGGTCTCCCCAGCCTAGTGGGTCATGTGGCAGCTCCACGCACCAGGCTGTCTCTCCGTCTCCTCCCTCCAGGTTCTCTCTCCAGTCCGGAGCCGCCAGAGCCGCCCGTCAGTCCGGAGCCGCCCACCAGTCCGGAGCCTCCCGCCTGTCCGGCGCCGCCAGAGCCTCCCGCCTGTCCGGCGCCGCCAGAGCCTCCCGCCTGTCCGGCGCCGCCAGAGCCTCCCGCCTGTCCGGCGCCGCCAGAGTCTCCTGTTTCGTTTTTTCACCTTTGTGATTTTGTGTTCAGATTAATAAAGTTAACATCCAAGCCCGTTCTATTCATTCTATTTCTATGGAACTAACTCCATATAAAGAAACAAATGCCTGCACACACAATGTCGCCCAGATCACAGAAGGAGCATGGTCAGGTAAAACAGAGCAGATGGAAACACACACACATACAGTGCCTTGCGAAAGTATTCGGCCCCCTTGAACTTTGCAACCTTTTGCCACATTTCAGGCTTCAAACATAAAGATATAAAACTGTATTTTTTTGTGAAGAATCAACAACAAGTGGGACACAATCATGAAGTGGAACGACATTTATTGGATATTTCTAACTTTATTAACAAATCAAAAACTGAAAAATTGGGCGTGCAAAATTATTCAGCCCCTTTACTTTCAGTGCAGCAAACTCTCTCCAGAAGTTCAGTGAGGATCTCTGAATGATCCAATGTTGACCTAAATTACTAATGATGATAAATACAATCCACCTGTGTGTAATCAAGTCTCCGTATAAATGCACCTGCACTGTGATAGTCTCAGAGGTCCGTTAAAAGCGCAGAGAGCATCATGAAGAACAAGGAACACACCAGGCAGGTCCGAGATACTGTTGTGAAGAAGTTTAAAGCCGGATTTGGATACAAAAAGATTTCCCAAGCTTTAAACATCCCAAGGAGCTCTGTGCAAGCGATAATATTGAAATGGAAGGAGTATCAGACCACTGCAAATCTACCAAGACCTGGCCGTCCCTCTAAACTTTCAGCTCATACAAGGAGAAGACTGATCAGAGATGCAGCCAAGAGGCCCATGATCACTCTGGATGAACTGCAGAGATCTACAGCTGAGGTGGGAGACTCTGTCCATAGGACAACAATCAGTCGTATATTGCACAAATCTGGCCTTTATGGAAGAGTGGCAAGAAGAAAGCCATTTCTTAAAGATATCCATAAAAAGTGTCGTTTAAAGTTTGCCACAAGCCACCTGGGAGACACACCAAACATGTGGAAGAAGGTGCTCTGGTCAGATGAAACCAAAATTGAACTTTTTGGCAACAATGCAAAACGTTATGTTTGGCGTAAAAGCAACACAGCTGAACACACCATCCCCACTGTCAAACATGGTGGTGGCAGCATCATGGTTTGGGCCTGCTTTTCTTCAGCAGGGACAGGGAAGATGGTTAAAATTGATGGGAAGATGGATGGAGCCAAATACAGGACCATTCTGGAAGAAAACCTGATGGAGTCTGCAAAAGACCTGAGACTGGGACGGAGATTTGTCTTCCAACAAGACAATGATCCAAAACATAAAGCAAAATCTACAATGGAATGGTTCAAAAATAAACATATCCAGGTGTTAGAATGGCCAAGTCAAAGTCCAGACCTGAATCCAATCGAGAATCTGTGGAAAGAACTGAAAACTGCTGTTCACAAATGCTCTCCATCCAACCTCACTGAGCTCGAGCTGTTTTGCAAGGAGGAATGGGAAAAAATTTCAGTCTCTCGATGTGCAAAACTGCTAGAGACATACCCCAAGCGACTTACAGCTGTAATCGCAGCAAAAGGTGGCGCTACAAAGTATTAACTTAAGGGGGCTGAATAATTTTGCACGCCCAATTTTTCAGTTTTTTATTGTTAAAAAAGTTTGAAATATCCAATAAATGTCGTTCCACTTCATGATTGTGTCCCACTTGTTGTTGATTCTTCACAAAAAAATACAGTTTTATATCTTCATGTTTGAAGCCTGAAATGTGGCAAAAGGTCGCCGAATACTTTCGCAAGGCACTGTACATATACACACACACACGCCAAGTGTGACACAGAGTAGTGGTTTCTCACCTTGTCCGGCTTCTTATACACAGCTGGCCACTGAGAGCTGTCATCAAAGTAGAGCAATATATTCTGACAGCATCGCGACTAGAGACGAGAGAATGAGAGAATGGAGGAGGGAAGGAATGGGAAAAGGGGGCCTAAGATTAATACCAGACTGCCTCAAAGTCTGTAGACCACTAACAGCAACCTGAGGAACACAGAAAGGAGGACAGAAATAACAAAAGAGGAGAGGATAGAGAGGAGGAGAGAGGACAGGGTAAATGTATGGAAAATATAACAGGAACAGACAAGGGTAGATACAATTACCAAAGACAGAAAGAGTGAGGAGCGAGAGGGAGAGAAAATTAATCAGTGAGGAGAGAGACAAGAGAGAAATGGACATAGAGGAAAGAGGATGAAGGTAAGAAAAGAATAGGGTACAGGGGGGCAATTTGAGAGAGAGAGAGAGAGAGAGAGAGAGAGGGAGAGAGAGAGAGAAACTCACTAAGAGGGAGAGATTCAACAATACTGATGAAACAAAATAAGAAAAGAGAATGATAGATAGGAGATCAGTTGACCTATAACCTCACCTTTTGGTAGCGGAACCTGAAGTCCAGACGTCCAAAATCAGTGAGAAAACAGAAGCGAGTGAGGAACAACCAGTCCTGTTTAAAGTGGGGAACCAGAGCCGGGGCGAGGAGGAGGAGGAAGACAGGGGCATAGGGTAGAGAATGGGGAGAGGAGAGGTGTAGATGAAGGTGAGATGGGGAAGAGAGCAGGAAAACCTGGCTGTAATACTCAACCAGCATCATGTCAAGATATACTGCTGATGGTATACAGTGCTTCACTGTTCTTCCATAAGGCACTGCAGCAGGGTATCAGTCAATGGGCTGTCCTGCAGATGTAGGCTGACAGACACATGCACAGGCTGTATAGAATTGATCATGTTAAACAACACAGAAAAAGTTGAACTTACAGCTGTACTATATCTCATAGATAGCGAGCAAATCCGTAGCCATATGTCAGAGAGTAAGCCATCTGTAGTTAACAGTTAACACACTCAGCCATACAGTACCAGTCAAAAGTTGGGAAACAACTACTCATTCAAGGGTTTTTCTTTATTTTTTACAATTTTCTACATTGTGGAATAATAGTGAAGACATCAAAACTATGACAAAAACACATGTGGAATCATGTAGTAACCAAGAAAGTGTTAAACAAATCAAAATATATTTTATATATGTTTTATTGTTTAAAGTAGCCAACCTTTGCCTTGATGACAGCTTTGCACACTCTTGGCATTCTCTCAACCAGCTTCATGAAGAATGCTTTTCCCAACAGTCTTGAAGGAGTTCCTACATATGCTGAGCACTTGTTGGCTGCTTTTCCTTCACTCTGCGGTGCAACTCATCCCAAACCATCTCAATTGGGTTGAGGTCGGGTGATTGTGGAGGCCAGGTCATCTGATGCAGCACTCCATCACTCTCCTGCTTGGTCAATTAGCACTTACACAGCCTGGAGGTGTGTTGGGTCATTGTCCTGTTGAAAAACAAATGAAAGTCCCACTAAGGGCAAACCAGATGGGATGGTGTATCACTGCAGAATCCTGTGGTAGCTATGCTGGTTAAGTGTGACTTGAATTCTAAATAAATCACTGACAGTGTCACCAACAAAACACACCCACATCTCCTCCTCCATGCTTCACGGTGGGAGCCACACATGCAGAGATCATCTGTTCACCTACTCTGTGTCTCATAAAGTCACGGCGGTTGGAACCAAAAATCTCAAATTTGAACTCATCAGACCAAAGGACAGATTTCCACCAGTCTGAAGTCCATTGCTCGTGTTTCTTGGCCCAAGTAAGTCTCGTCTTCTTATTGGTGTCCTTAAGTTGTGGTTTCTTTGCAGCAATTCGACCATGAAGGCCTGATTCACGCAGTCTCCTCTGAACAGTTGATGTTCAGATGTGTCTGTTACTTGAACTCTGTGAAGCAGTTATTTGGGATGCAATATGAGGTGCAGTTAACTCTAATGAACTTATCCTCTGCAGTAAAGGCAACTCTGGGTCTTCCATTCCGGTAGGGGTCCTCATGAGAGCCAGTTTCATCATAGCCTTGATAGCTTTTGCGACTGCACTTGAAGAAACTTCTTTAAATTGACTGACCTTCATGTCTTAAAAGTAATGATGAACTATCGTTTCTCTTCGCTTATTTGAGTTGTTCTTTCCATAATATTGACTTGGTCTTTTACCAAATAGGGCTATCTTCTGTATACCATCCCTACCTTGTCACAGCACAACTGATTGGCTCAAAAGCATTAAGAAGGAAAGAAAATCCACAAATTAACTTTTAACAAGGCACACCTGTTATTTGAAATGCATTCCAGGTTGAGAGAATGTCAAAAATGTGCAAAGCTGTCATCAAGGCCAAGGGTGGCTACTTTGAAGAATCTCAAATATAAAATATATGTTGTGTTTTTTCATAGTTCTGATGTCTTCACTATTATTCTACAATGTAGAAAATAGTAAAAATAAAGAAAAACCCTTGAATGGTACTGTATATCAAGAGGCCTAACTTCCAGACCTGCAGCACTACATACTGCACTTCAATGTATTTTATTGTCCTAGATTGTATTGTCCTAGGCTAAAGGTGTGTCCATGACTACAGAGCAGTCACAAAGGAGGAGAGGTGGTGGGACTGGGGGCTGTGCCTGGGGTATATCATATGACTGCCCAAGGACTGTGAAAGACCCCCTTGTTAGGCTCAGACACACACACCAAACCTCCATTTCCCCCATTATTGTCATAGCAACTGCCACATGCTGCCCGAGTTTGCAGCTGCCATAGAAACCATGAAAGTCACCGCACTCTCTCAGAAATACACACTCCTTTCTACTTCCTTCTCTCTTTCGCATGCACACACACACACACACACACACACACACACACACCCCCCCCCCCTGTAAATTAATCTGTGTTGCACAGACATATTAATCTAGTTTTAAACCCTCCAGGCCAAACAGGTTAACGTCTTTCCATTTGTATTGACCATCTCTCTCGCTCTAGGTGTCTTTCTGTCCTTCTGTATCTACGACCTCTTCTCTATCTGGCTGTCTTTCTGTATCTACGACCTCTTCTCTATCTGGCTGTCTTTCTGTATCTACGACCTCTTCTCTATCTGGCTGTCTTTCTGTATCTACGACCTCTTCTCTATCTGGCTGTCCTTCTGTATCTACGACCTCTTCTCTATCTGGCTGTCTTTCTGTCCTTCTGTATCTACGACCTCTTCTCTATCTGGCTGTCTTTCTGTCTTTCTGTATCTATGACCTCTTCTCTATCTGGCTGTCTTTCTGTCCTTCTGTATCTACAACCTCTTCTCTATCTGGCTGCCTTTCTGTCCTTCTGTATCTACGACCTCTTCTCTATCTGGCTGTCTTTCTGTCCTTCTGTATCTACGACCTCTTCTCTATCTGGCTGTCTTTCTGTCCTTCTGTTTCTACGACCTCTTCTCTATCTGGCTGTCTTTCTGTCCTTCTGTATCTACGACCTCTTCTTTATCTGTATTAACCTGTTCTGTCTACCCTACCTACTCTGTCTACCCTACCTGTTCTGTCTACCCTACCTGTTCTGTCTACCCTACCTGTATAACCTGTTCTGTCTACCCTACCTGCTCTGTCCACCCTACCTGTATTAAGCTGTTCTGTCTACCCTACCTACTCTGTCTACCCTACCTGTATTAACCTGTTCTGTCTACCCTACATGCTCTGTCTACCCTACCTGTATTAACTTGTTCTGTCTACCCTACCTGCTCTGTCTACCCTACCTGTATTAACCTGTTC